>NC_142738.1:32175367-32282867 GCF_051943395.1 Hippocampus bargibanti | reverse complement strand
ACCTTTGAACATGTCAAATCGTAACTAGCGACCCTACGGACTCAGGTAGGGTGACTTTCGGGTGGACTCTCACGTTGGTCTGTGCAATGCTGAAGACGATGGAGACTCCCTGTGGTTTGCCTCTTAGGATACAGTGGGTGGGCAATGTGGTGGGCGTCCACCCCGTCCGTCCTCCAGATTAGGTCTCCTTCTATCATCAATCTGAGGTTAATTTTCCTACACAGAGTCTCCAAATCATTGTTGCTTTGTTGGAGCTGCACTGCAGCCACACTATTTGACCTGTTCATCTCTGAGCTCCAGTTAAGTGACTTTGAAAGAAACAGCCTTGAAATCGTCAGAGATACTATTCCTTCAGTGCAGTTATTTAGTCATCATCTGAGGTTAATCAAATCTTTCAGCTATGCAAACTGTCATGCATTTCCGGGCTTGCCATGCTCATCATCATGTCACTCGCTTTCTACTTCGGAGCGGGGAGGCATGGGGGTGTTACATGGATTGAGGGGTAATGGTGGGTATTCATCTTCGACGCTCTTAACGACTCCCTGGCCGCTGATGGAGAACATGCAGGTATAATCACGGCTAGCAGCGTCTGGCACATGAGTGAAGCGGGTGCTGTAAAGCGAGAAATTGCCTCTTTTGGAGCACAGTCCTGTGTTTGTTGTATTTATTTCATTGCGACAGTGCGCACGAATCAACACAAGTGCGGTGTCTGGAATGACGAAGCAGACACGCGCGTTTTCCTGATTATGTATTTGACCATGAGTTTCTTGCATCAGCAACATGGGGAAAGATTCCTAACATTTTCACGCATGTGCGGTCAATGGCAATACAAGGTACAGGAAGCCAGTGCACCCAAACAACCTACAAATAACTTTCGTGGTTAATACACCACAGTACACCCCCTTTATCTTAATTTCTACCATGTCTTCACTGTAATTTCAATCGGCATTAACATTAACTTAGAATACTACATTAACATTACCCATCATACCGCATAACAATTTCTCAATAATAAACTCAATCTGAAAATCCTTCAAATACAATATCACATTCAATCGCTGTAACATGAAGGGAGTTGTGAATGTAGTCCTGAACGCCTCAAAACCACTGTCTCTGGCACAAGTAGGCCTGGCAGGTACGGTGCACAAGCTGGTGGTGCGGGTGCTGTGGACTCCGGTTCGCCAAGGTCTCTGTCCTCCTCATCTTACTGAGTCACTTTTTTATGTCCCGGATCTAAGATGTCTAGTGGGTATCGAGGGCACAATCGATCTCCATGGCACCTGTATACTTGGTCAGTCCCCACCTTGCACATGGTATCACATCGGTCAAGTGTGTTGTGTCACGACAGCAGGGATCCATTTGGGGTGCTCCCCTGCCGTCTTGCATAGATAGACAGGATCATCCACATCAAACTGTCTTTCGGCAGCTTGGTGATCGTTCTGCTCGTACTGTTTCTTCCTCACTGTCTTAGAGATGGAAATCCAGCCATCATCTTTTTAAGGACAGGTCTGCTGGTGACTCTCTAGTGCAGTGGCTCTTAACCTGGGTTCAATCGAACCCTAGGGGTTCGGTGAATCGGTCTCAGGGGTTTGGTGGATCCTCCGCCACAGAGGTCCACCCCGCAGACTAGACTGCAGTTAGTAGTATATCTTTGATAATATTTTACCACCACATAGTGTGGCAAACACCTCCTTGATGTGTGGTAGTGGATAAGACTCCATGATAATTGGCTTGCTTCACTGTTATTTTGTAATCAAGTGGAGTCCACCACCCCACTTGGGTATTGGAAGCACTGGAGCGGCCCACTCGCTGTGCTTGACAGAGGTAATGATTCCATCTTTCTCAAGGCGCTCAAGTTCTTTTTCGACTTTTTCTTTCATGGCCAAATGCAAAACACGGGCCTTGTGGTATTTAGGGATTGCATCAGGCGTTACAGATATTGGTGCCTAAATGCCCATTACTGTCCCCACCTAAGCTTTGAAAACATCATGTGGTAAGTCAGCAGTCTGATTTTTGTATCTCACTTTAACCACGAAGTGACCTTTTACAGGAATTGGTTCTTAAATAGCCCTTGAGTGCTACACGACTTCCCTCTAGTGGTAAACGTGAGAATGACCGTTCATACACATTTTCAGAGATAATGCTGAATCCAGCCCCTCTGTCAACTTCCATTGGAACCTTTCTTCCATTTCTGTCAAAAACGGCCTTGTATGGTCTCTAGCTCCCATTAGTACTACATGGAAACACGTGGACCTGGAACATCTTATTTTTGTCAGTTTGCACACATTGTACTGTAATGTCACCTGACATGCCTTTTGAATATGACCAACTTTAACACACTGATGCCATTTTGAACTCTTGTAGTAACAGTCATTTATTTGCACTATAGTTCGTGCCTTTGCATTGGTAGCATCCACTTTGGTGTGCCTCCTCCTCATCGGTTCTATTTAACTTTGTGTACTGGCACCGTGACACGTTGACTTTTCCTCAACTGCTGTGAAACCCGGTGGGCAGTCTCCGTGTTGACAGCAAGCTCAACGAACGGTTCTTGCAAACGACAAACCATCCTCCGAGAGTCACTTGCATTGCAAAGCCTCCAAAGCGACTCCACTGACAAAGCCATCACGTAGAGCAGGTATCAGGAACCTATGGCTCGCGAGCCATTTCGGGCTCTTTTGATGGTTGCATCTGGATCACAGATAAAACTTAATACACATTTGCGCTTTTTCGCCGTTCATTTCCCTATTAGGCTGCCGTTGGCTGAAAGCACAATTTGTTTGGATGAGACTGACTAAGGTGGCGTTGATGTTGAGACAGGTAAACGCCCCCTTTTGAATAAGCAGACGAGTAATCGTACACTTCAGGTTGCGCCGAGAGATGTGGAGAGAAAAGCTTCTGCCGTGATTCTAATTTGCAATGAAATTGTATCATCGATGAAACAGTCGAATGTGAGTGGCACTTTGACAAGATCCATGCGAATGTTAGCTAAGCTAATGAGCAGTGTGCAGGCTAGCTAGCAGTAGCTTTGGCTATGGACCTGGCAGGTTGACTTTTATTCCGATCGTTTGGCTGGACGTAACTCTCTGGTTGCTCTTCTGTACACATTGACGGCAGCTGAACCGCTCCGAAATCACCAACGGCTAGGGCTCATACTATTTGCTATGTGGTTACAATTTCCGTAAAAGTCTTGTCTCTGGGCTTGGCAGGTTGCACTAAATTACAGAGAAGTCCATACGCTATGCGCCCGCCCATGGAGTTCAGGAAAACGACAACTTTATTGCGCCTCAAACAACAGCTCCATTCGTACCACATAGGCAGACCACGATTCATTGTCGGGTTTGAGCTCGTCAGGTCTTTGAGAAAAATAAGCCATCGTGCCTCACTATTCTTTCGCGCATCGGTCGGGAACCTTTTTTACGAAGAGAGCCATAAAAATCAAATATTTGGAAATGTTTCTCAGAGAGTCACACATACACACGCGCACATGATTTCAATAAAATGTCAGAATGTCTTATTTAAAATAACTTTGTGATAATACTCAGCATTAATATGAATGGTTTTCCATTCCTCGTGATTGGTAAAAAAAACCTCCAGCCAAATGATCGGAATGAAAGTCAACTTGCCGGGTCCATAGGCAAAGTTACTGCTAGCTGGCCTGCACATGGCTCATTAGCTTGCACGTTTGCTTTCTGCCGTCTCTCGCAGAAGTATATTGATGCTAACGTTAGCATGGGGCTTGTCAAAGTGCCATTGATATTCAACTGTTTCATTGATGGGATTGTTTCATTGCAAATTAGAATCACGGCAGTAGTTTTTCTCTCCACAAGGCGAATCCTTCCGTCCATTCAACCTGAAGTGTACGACACTCTTATTTTTTCTTTACTCGTCAGGCTTATTTAAAAGGGGGCGTTTACCTGTTTTCACATCAACGGCCATAGGTCAGTGTAATCCAATAAAAATTGCACTTTCTGTCAACTGCCGCCCAAACAGGAAATGAACAGCGAAAAAGCGAGAATGTGTATTTAGTTTTATCGGCGATCCAGATGCAATCATCAACAGAGCCATATATGGCTCGCGAGCCATAGGTTCCGCACCCCTGCTTTAGGGTATTGCCTACTACCCTTAAAGGACAACCGACATCTTTTTTTGTTTCCTAACTGACATTAGGAAAACATTTTATAGCATCTAAAATAGCCAAAACACGCAGGCTGATATTTTTAGTCAAATGCAAAACACCAATAAAAATGACTTCAAGTATCCAAAAACTGCCACAAATCAGCTCGAAACTGGGGATTTTCAGAAAGTTGTGACGTCACAATGGGCTCACGGAGTTCAGATTGGGAGAAGATGCTTTCTTGTTACTCATCCAGTGATGAATAGGATTCAAATAGTTGTGAAGAGGAAAGCAGAAATGTTTGCAATTGATTAAATGAGTCCTCCCATGTCAATTTGAGCCGTCAATGACAGCAACGTAGTGTCCCAGACAATGCACAAGATGGCGCCCAAGCTCCGTCGGAAATGGGCCAATTTGTCTGCTGGGAATTTGTGTCAGCGAGTATCAAATAGTAGTCGTGGTGCAACACACAACGATTCACCATCACGTAATTTGTGTTTTCCTTCTAATTTCGCCATCAACACAAAGTTTTCACACCAAACAAAGTACCGCAAAATGCATTGCGTGTCGCTTTCTCGGTCAGTGAGGATACCTACCGTGACGTCACGGTAGATATTGTCACCAACTCAAAAACCAGACAAGACTCCCGGAATATTCAGTGCGAGTCTTAAAAGGTAAATTCTCGCTGTATGCAGTGGAATCTTTGTCAAATACGCTCAGTAGAAGTCATTTGACGTGATTTTACAAATTATGGACACAAGTTTTCTGGAGGGGTCGGTTGTCCTTTAAATTGACTTTTACTCGTCGCCAGATGTGGTGTCTTGAATGACGAAGCAGACATACGCCTTTTACTTATTACATATTTGACCATGAGTAGCTTGCATCAGCAACATGGGGAAAGGCTTCAACCATTTTCATGCATGTGCAGTCGATGGCAATACAAGGTACTGTCTGTGCAACCAAACACCATACAATTAACGATTGTGCTTAATACACCACAACAAGCATAAACGGTGCAAATGCATAAATGCTTAGCATATCTGCCAGTTTTCAGCTTTAGTCCCAAGGAAGGTTTCTAAAAGAGCACTGCGAGAACGTAACCCACTTGTACGCAGTGTGACATTTCGACATTTCATTAATTTCATCTGTGCTGTATGTCATGCATAATAGCATATTTGACAATAAAGCTAAATCTGACTTTGACACTAGCTCAGTTTTAGCCTTAAAAAAAAAAGACTTGGAAGTTTTAAGTAACTACGGTGACCCTGCGTTTGCGAACAGTTGCATAATTTTGCCCAATCCGCACATTGAGCTTTCTCTCAATTTGCTATCTTTTCATTTGTATATTTCATTATTTTAGTACTCAGTAGTGCAAGCACACACACAAACATTTGCTAACTTTTGTAGTTTCTGCATGATAAATTGCATTTGTTTTTCATAGTTTGGCCAGCATGCAAGTTATAGGGTACTCCGGAGGGATTTATGTGTGGAATTATTAAAACACGATTCTATAATTTCACATTATTGTCACATTACCACAAGATAGCAGTCTAGGCATGTGATGCTAAGTTGGCAAAGAGTCTGACTTAAGTTAGGTAGAAAAGGAAGTGCTGCATATTCTACGTCCAGAGCTGGCAGAGAAAATGAAGATGTCATTGAATGTTGTGATTTCGAGTGACACTCGTGCTTTAGTAACGCTGAAAAACGTCACATGCCAGTCATGTTCTCGGTTCTCGGTTCGTTGTTTATGCGACATGGAACGTCAACATATCATATGGCTCATTTATATTATTTTATTATATGTATTTATACTCCAGACTGATTTATAAACCGAAAAATACAGTTCATAGTTCACAAAGTTTTGTGATCCATGGGTTTGCTTGGTAAAGGGTATTGTATTTTGATCAGTTATTGGTGTTTGTTTAGATGTGTCTGTTTCGTGTTTTCTTTTATCATTGTGTTTTTCACTGATTCTCAAAAGAAAACATTGAATCAGAAGAAAATCTTGGTCAGCAAATATAACAATTACCCTTTGACCCACGAAAAGCAAGACAATCATAGGGTTTACTATGTAGTGAGCTGCACCACAATGTCAAATAAATCAAGGGTGTTGATGAAAAGGTTTCTTCAGCCGTCATCTGTACTTCTTTGAAGGTGTCGGACGTTTCGCTTCTTATCCAAGATGCTTCTTCAGAGAACTAAAGTCTTACTGGTAGGATCGGCCCTATATACAGTGAAACCTCGGTTTACGAACCCCTTGGCTTACGAACCTTTCGGCTGACGAACGTTACATTGATGAAAATTTTACCTTGGCCGACAAACTATTTTTCGGGATACACACGGAGCTGCCACGAGTCCGTTCTCCTAACAAGAAAATGGTGGCCACTGTTTTTGTCCTCTATTCCCCGCCCCCAGTCTTCGGTTAAAGCCACGTGATTGGTCAAGAACGCAGCAGTGGGAGATGGGGTTACAAACAGAGAGAGAGTGGGGCCGTTCTCCAAGAAACAAAATGGCGTCTTCGGTTAAAGCCACGTGATTGGTCAAGAACCCAGCAGTGGGGCGGGGGTAGGGGGGGGAAACATTAAAGAGACAGGCAGACAGAGAGAGAGTGAGAAAACAAATACTGAAAAGGGAGATGATGGCGCTTGAAACCAAAAAAACAAAAGTGTGAGAGTGTGAGAATAGTGAGAAAATGGATAGAAAACAGTTAAAATATCCCATCAATCAGGCTCCACAAATAACCCGCACAAGTCATCTGTACACTTGATGCAAAAAGCTATCAACCTAGCTAAACAGATCACAATTGATGAAGAACTAGATACAATTATCACAGAGAAAGCACCTACAAGGGATCATTCCACAAATGGTGGACGAAGCCTATGTTCCTCATCAATCAGAATCAGAATCAAAATCATCTTTATTGCCAAGTATGTAGAACACACAAGGAATTTGTTTCCGGTAGAACACGCTGCACTAGTATCATCGTCAAAAAAAAAAAAAAAAAAAAATGCTAAGTGGCACTATACAGTTCCATTTTGGCTACTGTTGAAAGGGTTCAAAGAGTTAATGGCTTGGGGGAAGAAGCTGTTTAAATGTCTGCTGGATTTGGTGTGCATGGATCGGTAGCGCCTGCCTGAGGGGAGTAGCTGGAAAAGGTGGTGGGCAGGGTGCGGAGGGTCCAGTAGGATTTTCCGCGCCCTAGTTTGGATTCTTGCAGTGTGCAAGTCCTCGAGAGTGGGTAGGGCGGTGCCAATGATTTTTTCCGCCGTCCTAACTGTCCGTTGAAGTCGTATTTTGTCCATTTTTGTGGCGGCCCCAAACTAAACGGTGATGGAAGAACACAGGATGGATTCGATGACAGCCGTGTAGAAATGTTGCAGCACCTCCTGTGGCAGGCCATGCTTCTTTAGCAGCCTCAGGAAGTACATTCTCTGTTGGGCCTTTTTCAGGATAGAGTTGGTGTTGACCTCCCACTTCATGTCCTGGGAGACTGTGATTCCCAGGAACTTGAAGGTCTCAACGGTGAGACCGATGACCGTGGTGTCGTCTGCGAACTTTATGAATTTGACAGCTGGGTGCGTTGAGGTGCAGTCGTTCGTGTAGAGAGAGAAGAGCAATGGAGAGAGGACGCATCCCTGCGGGGCTCCAGTGCTCGTGGTTCGTGTTGTGGATGATATATTTCCCAGTCTGACCTGTTGTGTCCGTCCTGTCAGGAAGCTGAGGGTCCACTGGCAGATCGTGGGGGACACACCAAGCTGGAGAAGTTTGGGGATGAGGAGTTCTGGGATGATGGTATTGAACGCAGAGCTGTAGTCCACAAACAGGATCCTTGCGTAGGTTCCTGTGTTGTCAAGGTGGTCGAGGATGTGGTGCAGTCCGATGTTGACTGCATCCTCCACAGACCTGTTTGCCCGGTAGGCAAACTGAAGAGGATCTAGCAGAGATGTTCTTTAGGTGGTTCAGCACGAGGCGTGTTTAATGCTGAAGATAATCGGACACTCCATTCCATCGAGCCATTAATGACCATCGCAAAGGTCAATAAAATGACTTTATTGTACAGTACAGTTTATTTCTTTAATCATGTTTTAATGGTTTCCTATAGAAAATTACATTTTGGGATACACACTTTTCACCTTACACACACTGTCTGGGAACCAATTAAGTTTGTAAGCCAAGGTCCGACTGTATAAATCCCTACTGTCCAGACATGGCGGTGCCGGACTCTGCTATGATTGGTCCCTGCTTTCAGGTTGTGCCGAGCAGAGGACTACTCCCTGCCGCTCCACTGATTGTTCCTATTGTCTGACTAACGACTGGCCTGATTGCTCCACTTCCACCGGTATCACCTCATCAGTATTCCTAATCCTATTTTGCCTAAGTAGGCTGTTGTACGAACGATCCAAATTGAACCTCACCCCACCATATCGGTTTAAAGGATTTAGCTAGGATCATTATATGATGATAGTTTCTTTTACTCCCCTTTCAAACCATCCATGTTCTTTGGCTAAGATTTTAACCTCATTGTCGTCAAATGAGTGGTTGCCAGCTTTTAGGTGCATATGTACTGCAGATTGAGGCCCACTAGTAATATCCTTGCGATGTTGATAGTCTTTTTTGAGAATGTGTTTAGTTTCCCCAATGTACAGCTCTTTACAATTTTCATTCTTACAATGTATTGAATAAACGACATGACTTTGTTTTTCATTTGGCAGCCTATCTTTTGGATGCACTCATTTTTGCCTTAGTGTTTCTCGGTTTGAAATACGTGGGAATTTTGTGTTGCCAAAGGACTCTGTAGTTTTTCAGAAACTCCTGCCATGTGAGGTACTGCTACTCCTCTCCTTTTTGTATCTTCAGAATTGTTGGTTTCATTCCCTATTCTTTCCTTTTCACATTTGTTAAAAGAGCACTGAGGGTACCCACAGTTTGAATCAGAAAAACCAGAAATCAGAAATCAGTTTGTGAGTGTTCTCCTGATATGTTTTGACTCCAAATCAAGGGTGTGTCATATCCAATTGTAAGGCAAATAGGGATATGCTCATCAACAAGGAGAAGTAGAATGCAATAAGAAAAGAGATGGGGTTTAAATTTTCTGACAACCAGTCGAGGTTACCAAAGATACCTTTTTTTGCACAAGAACATGGTGCGATTGTGTGCTGACTTTTTCTCCTCTTTGTCTCGAGATCGCCACCTTCACAATGATATCCTTTCTTCCACCTTTTTCTTCAAGACAGGGCTTGCCGCATGTTTTCCTTCTATTTCCTCCTGTGGTTTTCTATCAAAGGCAACATAATCTTCCTCCCTGCTCTTCTTCGTGATGGGTTTCCATAGAAACAAGGCGATGGAGATGTATGGCGGTGCGGCTTCCCTCAGCAGCCTCTCTCGGTCTCTCTCTCCCTGCATATCAATGTTCCTCATGTTCTTTATGTTATTTGTCTTCATTGTGTTGCGCACCAAGGCCATGAGTGTCTGCTCACCATCGGCAGAACTGCATAACTTGATTGTTTTCTGGG
Organism: Hippocampus bargibanti; assembly: GCF_051943395.1. Taxonomy (NCBI): domain Eukaryota; kingdom Metazoa; phylum Chordata; class Actinopteri; order Syngnathiformes; family Syngnathidae; genus Hippocampus; species Hippocampus bargibanti. The sequence continues at coordinate 32,273,240 of NC_142738.1, read as the reverse complement.
TGAATCTTGCGTCCGTGCGGGTTCCAACAGATCTTCTGCAGTTTGGTGGAGAAAAAAAATCACGGTTTGGGGTTCCATCCAGTATAGGGGTGTGCGAGAGATCTGCAGAGTGGAAGGCAACATCAACAGACTCAAGTATCAAGAACTTCTTCTTCAAACCGCAAGAGAGGGCAAATTGTGCAGCGGGATGGCGCTCCTTCTCATACTTCAGCCTCCACATCAAAGTTCCTAAAAGCAAAGAAGGTCAAGGTGCTCCAGGATTGGCCAGCCCAGTCACCAGACATGAACGCCTGTCTGGGGTAAGATGAAGAAGGAGGCTTGGAAGATGAAACCAAAGAATCTTGATGAACTCTGGGAGTCCTGCTTTTTATGCCATTCCAGATGACTTCATCAACAAGTTCATTGAGTCTTTGCCGAGACGTATGGATGCAGTCCTCCAAGCTCACGGAAGCCATACACGATATTAATTCTTTTTTCTAAGGCATCATGACTTGATGTTCTGACGTGATTGTAGCATATTCGTGTATTTAAAATGAAATATATGTATCATTTCTACATTATTTTTGTGTGCGACAAGACTTTTCTCCAAGCAAAATCTGACCTTTCTGTCCTAATTGAATATAAAACTATATGAATGATACAAAACTTTATTTTGGTATACTAAGCATAATCCAGTGGGCTTTGCCTTTCATATAGGCCATTTCTGATTCCAATAGATCATCTACAAGTCAAGTTATTATTTGTTGTTCCTACAACTTGGATAAGCGACAAGGACAACATCAGCATTGTGAGCTATTGCCTGACTGGTGAACATTTTCTTCTCTTTGATTCACATTTTGGTAAAACTATCAGAACGCCTCATGGCCCGGGGGGGCAAGTGACAAGGACACTGCATAGACACAGGTCTATTTAGCTATCAACACACACAGATACATGCGGAGAGGTCTGTCTTAGCCAATGGGATGCCATGATTATTCTCTCCCTCCCCCTCGTGCTCACACTCACGCCACCACACACACACACACACACACACACACACACACACACACACACACACACACACACACACACACACACACACACACACACACACACACACACACACACACACATGCCCACGCATATTTATGCAATTTACCGGAATTACACTAGAGATGAACAAAGATTGGAGCACATCATACTTTTAGAGGCACCTCGCCAGTGCAGCATTGGCGCTGGTTTCCCTGGACAAGACATGTGGTATGAAAATGAATGTCAGCGTAGAGTTGCTTAAAGGACAACTGACACCTCCAGATAAATTGCGTCCATCATTTGTAAAATCACTTCCAATGACTTCTACTGACCGCATTTTACCAAGATTCCACCGCATATATTCATATTTTACTTTTTAAAAGTCACGCTGAATATTGATGAAGTCTTGTTTTCGAGTTGACGTCACATTGGGCACGCTCCCACAGTACATTTTGGGTACTATTTTTCGTCTGAAAACACCGTGTTGAACGTGAAATTAGAAGGAAAACTACATAAATAACGCGATGGTGAACCGTTGTGTGGCAGCCAATTGCGTTAACACGCATAAAGAAGGTGTAAGTCGACGCAAATTCCCAGCGGACAAAGCGGCCATTTCCAACGGAGCAGAGCAGTATAGCGCCAGCCGAGGAGAGTCCCCGATTGGATAACGGCTGTTATCCTAGAAAGTTGCTTCCAGTGGTGAAAGAGAGCAATCGTTATCATAGTGGAGCAAACCGATCGGACAAACATTCAGCTGCTGGAACGAGGAAACTAACCGCAGTTAGCGACGGATAACCGCTGTCATTCATACTTACGTTCGTAACTCTTCATCAAGTTGAAAGCAACTTTTTGCATGCACAACCATTAAACAATCTGCATTGATGTTGACATCTTGTAGCTTATTATTTGTTATTCATGTCCTTATATGCCACATATGACGGAAGTTGATGCTGTATTGCTTATTCACGGAGCTTCATATATGCTTCATATGTCGTGTCCTTCACCAGTTTCTTCGCTTTGCTTACACGGCTCAAATTGATACGGAAGGACTTCTTTAATCGATCGCAAACACATGTGCTTTCCTCTTCAGAACTATTTGAATCACATTCATAACTGGATGAGTAACAAGAAAGGATCTTCTCCAAATCTGAACTTTCTGAAGCCATTGTTTTGATTCTGGAGCAAGGCAGTGCTTGGTTGTAGATTTCTGCAGTAACAGTCCTCACCTGCAGCGACGAACATCCAGGGTATGGACATAAAGAGGATGCCCTCCTACAAGTACCTGGATGTTCCTCTCAACAATAAACTTGACTGGTCTACCAACACGGACGCCCTCAGGAAGGGACAGAGCCACCTCTTCCTACATCGGGAAACTGAAGTCTTGTGGGGTTCAGGGGTCACTCTTGATGACCTTTCATGACTCTGTGGCGGCCTCTGCCATCCTGAGAGTACTCCTTCAACCAGAGACTGTTACAGCCGCACTGCAAGAAGGAAAGATACTGCCGCTTGTTCCTATTGTTGAGGAATGTAGCTTATGATGAGGACAATTACCGGTCTTTCCTCTGAACATTTGTTCAACAAAGAATATAGTGTTACGTTTGCATGCACTTCACTTCGTGAGTGATCAGCATCCCCCAACTGCCTCTTTCTTTGTTCCCTACCTCCTTGAAAGTCCTTGAAACCTGTCAAGCTCCCCTGATATGAAACTCTTATCTGGGGATGTATACACAACAGGGAATGTATGGACCTTCTCCTCATGCCAGGAGAATTACATTGAAGGCAGGACAGCCTGCCTCTCATTAACATATGATCCCAATGTAAAGGTGTATCTGTTTGTTTCCGATGCTTTTCCTAACGAAATCTAAAACTCTCAGAAACCCGAATCGATTCGTCACTGCAGTAAGAATCCAAACCTTCAAAGGTACTGTTCATCATTTGCAGCCTGTATTTGTAAAACCATCATCCTCGCCGTCCGAAATTCTCTCTACACGACACTACCTGCTGCTGTCAGGCTTCTAAATGGAAACGTGAATCCTGGCCTGACACCCATCCGCACATTGTAAATAACACAGCCAACTTATGCAGCATACATTCAATTGCATGTATGTTTATACTGTATCGAATTGCATAACTGCATTCTGCGCTGTGTGCAGTTCTTTACATTTACTTACATTTTTGTGCATCTTTTTCTTACCCCACCACCACCACCATCGCCACTCTGCTCAATTTTGCTGATGTAGGTCGCAAATGTTTCCATTGTGGGACAAAGAAAGGTGTTCTTATTCTTATTATAGTCATCATCACATCTTCTGACACTTAAAAACCTAATGTCAAAAAGGGAAATGTTTGATCATGTTGTTGTGACAAATGTTGTGTTCATAAAGTTATCATGTCTACAACCAGTAAATTATTGAATAAATAAAACTGTTTTATAATAGTTTGCCTTTGAGTCTAATGGCCAACATCATTACTTGCCTCTGCATCATACATCTCGTCATATCTGTCTGTCTCTCCGTCCGTCCCTCCCTCCACTTCCTCAAAATCTGACTGGCATTCCAATTTCTTCAATGTTGTCGTTAGTATACCTTTGTGTGTGTGTGTTTTATTTTTTTTCACCACATCGCAAACTGTCATCCACCCGACATGCAACGTCCGTCATATGTTGCACCCCAACAACATTGAAAAATCAAAAATGAGATGAAACACATTCAACAGCACACCGCAAAATGGTGTTGATTACACAGGCCAGATTCGATCGCAGACAGTCAACTCGTGTGCGGTGACTTTTATCAGAAATTATTTTTCGGTACCGTCAAAATGACACGTTACCGGTAACGATTGTTACTGTGAAATTGTCAGGGCTGATAGAGAGAGATACAGTAGAGTCTTCACACAATAATCCTTTTGTCATTCATGTTATTCGTACAGAATAAAAATATATCTGTATGGGTAGGTCTGATGCCACTGAACAATTTAGGGTTTGAAAGTGCAAAAAAAGGCAAATATGGCTCGCTTATTTATCACCCTAAAAGTGCACAGCCATTTGGACACAGTCCAAAGCTCAGCACAGCATGACATTTTGTTACGAGGGTGAGGTTGGCTAGGTTGTTTCGTGTGAAGGAACCATCCACCTGTCTTCTTTGATGCCTATTCTCCCTGACTTGTCGGAGGAGCTGCAGTCCTCATTTGACTGTGGCCGTGACCTGCTCAACTGCCAATTGCAGAGCATATGCAGACAAACGCCAAAGGACACCTGATGAGTCGTCAATCAATCCCATCGAGTTGTGTTAGAATGGAGGTGAGAGGGGGCGGGGCGGGGGGATGCCAAGAAAATCCACAAACATACGCAATGCCTACAAAATACGAAGAAGAAGAAGAAGAAGAAAGGCCAGAGCACCGTTTCAAAGTCTGACCCCCCAACTTCAGAATAGTGAGAAAGATGTGCAAAGCAATCATTCACCTCACAACCATAAAGGAAAGGGCAGAAAGCAATAAGAACACCGACGAAAGGTTTTCCGGAGACAAGTCAAGGCAACATTGTACGTACTACGCAGCCCGCTATGAAAAGCTTATTACCTGTGGGCTACAAGTATGGGAAAGATGTTTGTTTATAACACCGGAAGGTGGGCTGACGAAGGGGCCTGTCAAACAGCAATGTCACTGCTATCAACATGCCGAAACAGTGCTTTCTGGCCAAATGCGTCAAACAGATTGCGCACAATCTTGGCGCTCGTCTTCCGCGTTTAGGCAAGACAAGACAAACACCGACGCTTCCCGTGGAACGCCCGACGCAGCTAACACATAATGAATGGCACGCGCACGCGCGCGCAGGGAAGAAAAAGGAAGCTTCTCACGGTGGCCGAGGTCAGGCTGCTGTCCGTCAGCGTGAGGTGATGCGGTTCCCATCTGCGCAGGAACTTGGAGGCGAGGATCTTGCTGAGGAAGGTGCGAGGGTGTTTGACCACGCACACCTGGATGTCACCCTCGTGGAGCAGTTTGTAACGCATCCCGCTGCTACCGCAGTGTTGCAGGCTCCTCTTACACGGCCCCGCGGCAACTTTGGTGTTATTATTCGCCTCCGACATGTCCCCCAGTAAAGGCTTGCTCTCCTCGCACGGATAAAACTGGTTGTTGTGCAGCTCGTTGCCTCCGTCGGCGCAGTTGAAATCCATAATCCAGTAATCCAGCAGTTTCCCGAAATGAGGAGAGGGGCGCAATCGCTTGACACAAGACACCCACACGGCGAGCGCTACACCTACCTACATGTACGGATATGAAAAATGAGCGGTGTCTGGTGGAGCTGGGGGAAGGGGTACCTACCTACCTACCGACCGACCGACCGACCGACCGACCTAATGGTGCACGAACACGTCTAATAATTGGAGACGGCCGCCTCCGAACACTTTGATGGCAAAATATCCACACCGGGGAAGCTTTTGCTGACACCCTGTAAACAATCCACCATTTTAGTCCCCGCACAATGCCCCATGAAATGTGTCGTCGGCGAGCGTCTCTCGACTCCGCTCAGCAGCCAAAGAGCGCTTCAGTGTGTTTGGGCCACGGCCTGGTCCATTTCGTCCGCTGGCGAGCCAAAGCGAAGAATCCAGCAAGAGAAAGACGCGGGGAGAAGGACGGACGGGAAAGAAAGCTCCAATTGCGGCGGGTCTCGCTTGCTCTCGGGCTTTTTGTGCTCATTACGAGCCGACCTGCTCGCTTTCCTCGGATTCCGTATTTTCCCCTCGCTTGCGGTGAAGCAGCCAGCTCTCTCCAGCAGCGCAGAGCCGATTGGTCGCCGCCGCTTCATGTGATAGTGGACTGACGTCAATGGGGAGGCGAACGGACGAGCCTTCCTCTTGGGTGTTTTTGCTCTCGACTCTCTGCCGAAGGCTGCTTCCTCCTCCTCCTCCTCCTTTTCGATCGCCCTCGACATCCGACAGACACATTTATTCTCCTCATTGTTTCGATTCCAATGAAAATACGTGGCGTTTAAATACCAAAATGGGAGCCGCGCAGTCAAAAACAATGGGATGCCTTCATTATCATTCCAACCGGAAAGATACGGAGCAAACATAATAATTCTGGATAGGCCGTGTGTTTGTTCTGTCACTTGCACAGAATTCGTGCAACATAAAAAGCGAACCACAACAAAATGAGATAAGTAGTCACTGTGTTCAAGTCTTTCAAAGTTTTCCTTGTCGAGTGCGCGCATTCATTTATCTCTTATTTCTGGCGTCCTTCCGATCAGACTGAAGCGGCTGGAGATCTGGCAAGTCAGCTTCCCATCACTGGGTGGTTCCAACCACACTATGTGGGTTTTCCAAAAAGGTACAGACTTAATGCCCAGACCAACCCCAACTTATATTACAGTTCTGTGTCAATTGTTGACGATGAATTCTCTCCCTAACCCTGTCATGATCTGGTTGGCGACCAAAGGGTGGCCCTGTCGGCCCCGCCTGCACCTGCACAGGTGATGGTCGTCCCGATCAGTGGCAGACTGCCACGTTCTGATTGGCGACCAACGGGTAGCGCTGTCGGTCCCGCCTGCAGCCGCGTAGGTGTTGGTCATTCCAATCAGTGGCAGTCAAAAGGACTCCCGACATGACCATTCGCTGTCGGGTCATTGCATTGTGTATGCATTGTGCACGCGCTGTATGCTGTGCTTGTGTTTGTTTTACCTTGGCAGACTTTTACTTGTGGTTTTTCTTTGATACTTTGTATTTTTCTGCTCAGATGATTTTGATGTTTTAGATTTTATTCCTGTTGACTTAATTTGAATACAATTTCTTCAATACGACCTGCTGCTCCCTCCTGCCTGCTTTTTGGGATCCACAACCGGCATCACCACCTTGCAAACCGTGACAAACCCAACACAACACACATGTTTGGCGGACAAACACGGAACGTTTGGCGACAGTTCATTCATGAAAGCATAACCCATGATTGTCACATAAATAACTAAATAAACGCATTTACGCCGAGCATGTTCGTATGAAGACAGATACATTCATTTTCAAATGCATGAATGTTGTTTCCTGCCACATTAATTATATACAATTATGTTATTGTTAATTACATACTTAATTTGATACTTTTTGAATATACTTTTTTAAATGAATTTATCTGTATTGATATGAACATGCTCGGTCGGCATAAATGGGTTAAATCTGACAAATACAAATGTCTTGAAAACTAACTAATGAAAATCCTTTTTGAATTGTCTCATCTCATCTCATCTCATTTTCCGTAGCGCTTATTCCTCATTAGGGTCGCGGGGGTTGCTGGAGCCTATCTCAGCTGTCTTCGGGCACGAGGCGGGGGACACCCTGAATTGGTTGCCAGCCAATCGCAGGGCACACAAAGACGTTCAACAGTCACTCTCACACACACCTAGGGACAATTTGGAGTGGTCAATCTGCCTGCCATGCATGTTTTTGGAGTGTGGAAGGAAACCGGAGGACCCGGAGAAAACCCACGCGGGTCCGGGGAGAACATGCAAACTCCACACAGGGAGGCCGGACCGGGACGCCAACCGGCGACCTCTGCACTGTGAAGCCGGTGTGCTAACCACTCGACTACCGGGCCGCCCTTTTTGAATTGTGGCTCAACAAAATGTTGAAGAAAAACAAACCCGTGGACAAACTGATGGCACTTTGAATTGAATGTTGTATTTCTTTGGGAAACACTAGATTTTTTTTTTTACATCTGTGAACACAGAGATGATTTTCCTTGGCCAAAGTTCCTTTTTTTTTGTTCTCAGTGCTCCATCGGACACTCTTCCAGAATATTTGTACCTTTTTTAACATGCAGTTTGGCATTTATTTGAACTCATTCACGGTCAGACGTGTGCAAAAATGTGTCCACACCAATGGCAGGGTTTTTGTTATTTTCACACAAATTCCAGGAGCCGCAGTTTTCGGTTCCAGTTTTTGGACTACATAAACTTTCAATGCGGCGTAAGACACCATAGACTCTTCTATGATCAGAAAAAAAGTTAATTCCCAAGTTATATGGCTTTGAATTAATAATAATAATAATAATAATAATACATTTTATTTCAAGAGCCTTTCAAAACACCCAAGGACACTTTACAATAAAAACAATAAAACAAAGCACATCAGAATCAGAATCATCTTTATTGCCAAGTATGTAGAACACACAAGGAATTTGTTTCCGGTAGAACACGCTGCACTAGTGTCGTCGTCAAAAAAAAAAAACTGCTAAGTGGCAATATACAGTTCCATTTTGGCTACTGTTGAAAGAGTTCAAAGAGTTAATGGCTTGGGGGAAGAAGCATAACATAACAATAAAACCATAAGTAAAATGATACATAATAAAATAGCAGATAGAACTTTACATTGAAAGCAATTTTAAACAAGTGGGTTTTGAGGTGAGCCTTGAAAATAGGGAGGGAGTCAATATTACGGATGTTGGGTGGAAGAGAATTCCAGAGTTTGGGAGCAGAGCGGCTGAAAGCTCTGCATCCCATCGTGGTGAGACGGGCAGAGGGCACATAGAGGTGAAGGGAGGATGAGGATCTGAGGGACCGAGAGGGAACGGAGATTTGAAGGTCAGGTCAGACAGATAGGGAGGGGCAAGGTTATGGATGGCTTTGAATGTAAACAGAAGTATTTTGAATTTGATTCGATGTTTAACAGGTAGCCAGTGAAGTTGCTGGAGGACAGGGGTGATGTGGTGAAAGGAGGGGGGGGGTTCCAGTGATGATCCGGGCTGAAGAATTTTGGACCAGTTGGAGTTTATGGAGAAATTTCTGATTGACACCAAAGAGAAGTGAGTGACAATAATCGATGCGGGAGGTGACGAGACTGTGGATAAGGATAGCAGCGGAGTGAGGGGTGAGCGAGGGACGGAGACGGTTAATATTACGGAGGTGGAAATAAGCAGACCGAGTTATGTTATTTATATGGGACTGAAAAGATAGTGAGCTATCGAGGATGACACACAGACTCTTGACCTGAGGGGAGGGGGACACGGTTGAACTGTCAATGGTGAGAGAGAAACTGTTGGTTTTGTGGAGGGTGGATTTGGTACCGACAAGGAGAAGTTCAGTTTTTTCGCTGTTCAGCTTGAGAAAGTTATGGGAAAGCCAGGATTTAATTTCTGAGAGGCAAAGTGAGAGGGATGAAGGTGGAAGAGAGGCGTCGGGTTTGCTGGAGAGGTAAAGTTGGGTGTCATCCGCGAAGCAGTGAAAGTGAATGACAAACTTACGGAAAATATTGCCAAGAGGAAGAAGGTAGATAATAAAGAGAAGTGGCCCCAGGACAGACACTTGGGGCACACCAGAGGACACAGGAGAGGACCGTGAGGTGAACGAGTTGATTTGGATGAATTGTGAGCGATCAGAGAGATAGGAATGAAACCAGCGGAGTGTGGTGTGCGTGATAATAAGAGGCGCAAGTGGCGGTAGCTCTAGAAAAGGCAAATGCTGCCCCTCGTGGAAGAGAAAAAAAAAACATTGCCGGAGGTCTGACCAGCGTTTTATCGGCACCCCCCGCAAGAAAAGCCAAAACCTAAACAAATTTGGGAATGGCGCTCCACGTCATATTTTCAATTACCCAATAAATTCGGGAATGGCAGTGAATGAGTTGATGATGTCTTTGCAACCATGCCATCCTCTTGGAAGTCTCACACAAAGTCTATTTTGGATCCAACAATATGACACTGACAGACCTTGAAGTCCACCTCTAAAGTCTTTTGTTACCATTTAACAGCCCCACAAATGTCAAATTTATGAATATGTATCTAACAATATCAACATATCAAATGAACTTGCAGAAGAACCAACTGCATGGCGATGCTTTCATAGGCTTCTTTTTAACATGTTTGTCTCTATTTTTTGTCCGGTCCCGTGAGACCACTGACTCATACACTTCCTCCATGGTCCTTGTTGAGTGTCGTATATATCAAATGGCACAGTGATTATTTGTCACCGCGACTGACTGAGTTTGAAGACACCTGTGACGCCAATTAGTGGACAGACCTTTGTTGTACATGTCCCATGTTTCTTTTTCAATGACTTATATTCAAAACCACAGTTCCAAAGCAATTTCTGCCCAATGTATTCTTTCTGTGAACACTGATGTCTTTTTTCATGAAAGTTGGGGTCCAATCTCCACATCTTTAGATTGAGAACGCCGAATGAAGGCTAACATTCGGGGAAGACACTCAGCATCCGCCTGATGGGAACAAGCAATTTGCATTTGAACAACCACAGGATGATATATTGTGACATGTATGCGTGTCACTTTGCATTTGAGGGGCAGCATGAGAAGGCAAACAATGATCCATGGATCCAAAGTCATCCAATTCCACTCAAATATAACAGGGATTGTTGTATGAAATTCATCCTGTCTACTGATATCTAATGTACTCTGACGAAGGCGGGAGTATACGCCGAAACATGTCAGGTTATTGAACACCTAAAAAACACTGTCTGTAATAAAATAATCTGTTGTAAAAAAAATATATATATATAACAGGGATTCCATTTTTCAAAATCATTTCTGGCGCTTAATTCACTTGACATATACCAGAGGCCATATTTGACAAAACACACATATCGAACAGCCAAATACCCACCCGCACCCCACCAACAAATCCTGACAATAACCCAGATCAAAAATTGATTTCAACAATTGTGCCGTAGAATTATGGGCCGATATAGGAGAAGAGTACAGGAGGTCACTGCAGTTACAGTGAGTGATTCGACGCAGCTGGAGCGACGGCACATCAACTAGTGATTGCAAAGTGTCCCCTATTCACAAGTCATCATTCTAACACGTCATGGCGTCGACAACTTGAATGGAGGAAATGAATCATCAACAGAAGGAACCATCAAGGTTGAAGGGTGTATGAAAGGAGTTGCTTTCCTAAAAGTATACGCATGGAAATTAGAACCTCACTGGCCGTTGAGCGACGATGCTTCCAAACCTCTTTGGCAATGAACGTCTTTCTGAGTGGGAGACATACCATTTTCCTTTGAAACTATATCACCTATCCATTGCAGCGTGAACTTTCAGCGAGAGTCATTCAACTTTTCACATGCATGATGGTGACTTGAAGTCAGACAGTAACAGCTGGAAGTCACAGACAACAAACCGGGTACAATAGTACCAAGTGGAATGGTGGCTCAGCGGTCACCCAGGCAACAACAACACCCCCCCAAAAATAAAAAAATCCAGACCAACAACTCTAGATGCACTTTTAGCAAAGTCTATTTTCAGGGCTACGGGATCTATTCTTTGACAAATTACAGTCAAGTATTTGTGCATACTCTTATTTATGTACATTCAGAAGTAATTTGTATCCAATAAAAAGTAGAAGGACAAGTGAAATGAAGGATTTCTGCATTTGTTCGTGATGCTGCCATTTAACATGGACACAGCCTTCGTTTGTCATCCATACATCTTCAATAGGAACACGTTTGGTTTGCCGGAAGACAGCTTACACACTCATATTCATGCCCATATACAATTCTTCAATTCACCATCGAAGCCAAAGACACGAGCAAAATGAGAAGATGCAAAGGAAGACTTGATACGAGATTCAAACGCAGAACATATCAACTGAGGAAGACATACAGTCTAAAGCAGGGGTCGGGAACCTATGGCTCGCGAGCCATATATGGACGGCTCTTTTGATGATTGCATATGGCTCGCCGATAAAACTAAATACATATTCTCGCCTTTTCGCCGTTCATTTCCCGTTGGGGCTGCAGTTGGCGGAAAGCGCAATTTTGATTGGATGATAGTGGCCATCATGTTGAAACAGGTAAACACCCCTTTAAATCAGCCCAACTAGTGCACTTACTTCAGCGTGAATGCACCGGAGCATTAGAGGAGAGAAAATGTTCTGATTCTAATTTGCAATGAAACAATAGCATCGATGAAACAGTCGAATGTCAGTGACATTTTAACAAGCCCCATGTTAACGTTAGCATCGACATACTTCTAGTAGATTGCAGATAGCAAGTGTGGAAGCTTATGAGCCGTGTGCAGGCTTGCTAGCAGTAACTTCACCTATGGACCGGCAAATTGAATTTCATTTCGATGGTTTGCCTGGATTTTTACCAATCACGAGGAACGGAAAATTATTCATGTTAACGGTGAGTACTATCACAAAGTTATTTTAAATAATGCATTCTGACATTTTGTTGAAAAGTGGCCGCGCGTGTGTATGTGCGCGTGGCTCTCACTGCAAAACATTTCTAAATATTTTACTTTTATGGCTCTCTTAGTCAAATAGGTTACCGACCCCTGGTCTAAAGAAATAGCCCACTGCGGTACTCAGAACAACCTATTCCACTTTTTTTCCCGAAATGAGGATGACACGATACCAGTTGGAGGCTCAGAAATCCAACTAATGATAACTTTTTTCACACAGTGAATATGTTGCAACATTTCCTACTAGTGTTAATTCACAAGATTTGATCAAAAGACCGAGACAAAGTGCACTTAATTTTGAAGACCACACACATTCGGAGAAAAAGCATTTTGCGTATGACAGTGCATCATTCCATTTTTTACCGCTTTAGCAGGGAAGCCCAGACTTCCAGCTCTTCCCAACGGAACCCGAGGCATTCCGAGGCCATCTTGGTGATATCGTCTCTCCAGTGTGTCGTCCCCGGGGTGTCCTGCCAGTGGGACATGGCCAGAACACCTCAGCAGGGATGCATACAGGAGGCATCCAAATCAGATGCCCGAGCCACCTCATCTTGTCACGGTGTGCGTGGTGGTGGATCCCAAAAAAAGCGGGCAGGAGGGAGCAGCAGGGTGTAATTGACAAATTGTATTCAATAAAGGCAGCAGGAACAAAATCTGACGGGGTGAAGCAAACACCCGACACCGAATGGTCGTGCCGGGAGTCCTTTTAACTGCCACTGATTGGAACGACGAACACCTGTGCAGGTGCAGGTGGGGCCGACAGCGCCGCCCGTTGCTCGCCAACCAGATCGTGACACATCTGGCTCTCTCGATGTGGAGGAGAAGTGACTGGACTCTGAGCCTCTCCCGGATGACAGAGCTTCTCAAGTTGTCTCGAAGGGAGAGTCTGGACACCCTCCGGAGAAAACTCATTCCCACTGCTTGTATCTGGGATTGTGTTGTTTTGGTAACGACCCAATGCTCGTAACCAGCAGTTAAACAACGCAGTATTTTGAAACCAACATATTCAAAACATTGCGCAAGTGCGTAATTTGCGTAAGACAAATTGTGTGTCAAATATTGTTACCGTGATCAGGAATTCTACCACCCTCCTAAAAACTGGCCAAGTGCTTTTTAACCAGTCTTCCAGATATCCATTTCCAAAGAATAATACCAATGATCAATGGCCCATAAAACCAATGTTAAAAATATATATATACAGTACGTGACTATGTTAGATCGTTTCCCCGTAAATATTCCTGACTGCTATTTCTTCCAGTCTTGCCCAAATTCACAATTTAACATTAGACCTCCAGGAAAAAGAAATACACTGATACCTCGGCTTACAAACGCCTTGGCTAATGAACCTTTCAGCTTACGAACGTTAAATTCACGAGAATTTAAAATTTGCACTTGTTTCAACTTTATTGATAGTTCAGAGGCAGAGTGTAGACTGCAAAGTTAAAATATCCCATCAATCAGGCTCCACAAATAACCGGCACAAGCCATCTGTACACTTGATGCAAAAAGCTATCAACCCAGCTAAACAGAACAAAATTGATGAGGAACTAGGTAAAATTATAGCAGAGATAGCATGGCAACTTCACTCGGATATCGTCAAGAGACAACCTGGAAGTTCGTCATCCATTGATGATTTCAAGGCTAGCCACAGATGGTTTGTGAACTTTAAGCGTCGTACAGGGATTCATAGTGTCATTCGTCATGGTGAGGCAGCCAGTTCTGACGCCAAAGCTTACAAGGAAACATTTCTCAAGATGGTGGAAGAAGAGGGAGGGCTATGTTCCTCATCAAGTGTTTAATGCTGATGAAAGCGGCCACTCCATTCCATCAAACCATCAACGACCATCACAAAGGTCAGTAAAACCACTTTATTATATAGTACAGTTTATTTCTTTAATTACAATACCATAGCATATTTATTATCCATAAAATAGGGTAAATTTTGTGTAGTCTTAAGGCTTCGAAAAATAGAAAGTAGAAAATTATGCTTTGTGGGAACCTGGGAACGGATTATTTTCATTTTAATAGTTTCCTATGGGAAATTAATGTTTGGGATACACACTTTTCGCCTTACACACTCTGTGTAGGAACCAATTAAGTTAGTAAGCCCAGGTATCACTGTACAATAAAGGCATGGATTGATTACAAGTTTTTTTTCAAAAAATATCAAACTGAATGGTCAAATAGTTCGACATCAGCCCAAAAGTAAAACAAATACATTCATAAATGCTTGCCACAAATTAAACAGCAAAATAAAATAAAAAACATCAACAAATTAAAGTCTCCCCAACACAACCGTGAGCATATTCAACTACTCAAATACTTCAGTGTTGATCAATGTAAATTTCTCCACTGTGAGACTAAAAAAGGCATATCCAATCCAATCCAATTCCCCGAACCCAAGCATGTTTTACGGGTGTGTGTGTGGGGTGGGGGGGGGGGGGTGCAAGACACAGAGAGACGTACAGTTGCAGCCAATTTGTTTTTCCTCAATTCAGACTCTGATTCGAAACATGCCTTGGCTCAACTGCAGGCGGAACAGACGACAGTTGGCGATTCGAAGTGCAGCACAGGACGTTTTGGAGAGGTCGCTGGGTAACATGGGCTTGGTTCGATGCCAGGTCCCCGTGCTGCGACGGAACTCGCGAATGTAGTCAAAACTGGTACCTGTGTGTGCACAGCAGGTAACGTGCTCACAAGATTCATCTCAAAGTTGCTTGCGAACATCCGGTTCATCGTGTTTGCGTTCCACTGACCGGTATCTAAGTCTCCAACCACATAGATGCTGCCTCCGATGGGAACAGCGCCATAAACGAATGACGAGCTGGTCTGGATGCATACATTTTGGTCATCTAGGAACATCCACCTGCACAAAATCACACCCTCACACTGGTGGCAATCAAGTCCAGCTGTTCTCGTTGTTGTTGTTTTCTTCTGACATTTTGCGGTCACATATTACAGTGCTTGCCGAGATTCAGAGCCAGAAAGCTCATGCAAGATCTCATTGTTTGATGGCATCAGGAAGGGCATGATTACACAATAATTTCAACGGCATTTAATGGACCATGAACAACAGAGTGAAGACAGTCATTGTCCAACAAAGAAAAATAAAATGGCACCACAGTGACTTGAACAATAACAAGACTCGAGTGCCATTGATCACGGCCTGTGTGGCAAGCTTGACAAAACATCACAAGCACTGGGGAGCTCCTTCAGCCAGAGACTGTTACACCCGCGCTGCAAGAAGGAGAGGTACCGCCGCTCGTTCCTACTGACTGCTAGTCAGGCTTCTCAATTGTCAATAATCACGTGGGGGGAAAAAAAAACTAGACTCTTGTACTGTAAATATGGGTTGATGCAAAACAGATATATATATATATATATATATATATATATATATATATATATATATATATATATATATATATATATATTATATATTATATATATATATATATATATATATATATATATATATATATATATATATATATATATATATATACCTCTTTCTTGATACTTGCATAATGTACAGTTTTTTTATTAAATGTATTATGCACATTTACAGTATACATCTCAGTCTGTTGACATTTTTATGATGCTTAGAATATGTTTTTTTTTTTTTATCCTTTCACCCCCCTATCCCCTTTCAACTTGCTGCTGTGGACTGCAAATTTCCCCATTGTGGGACGATGAAAGCTTTTCTGATTCTGGATTACAGAAGCAATGACAACAACAACAAGGGAGTCGACTCTCGTCAGTAGAGTGTGTCACTCGCAGATATACACAGCTGCTTCTTTTCTCTCTTTGGAGAAAAAAACACATTGACCTTACCCACAGGGATCCAGTTGTATTTTTAATCATAAGACAAAATATTCAGATAATGCCTTTCAACCGACCCAAAGATGCCAAAATAATAATTGTTAAAGGACAAGCGACGCCTCCGGACAAGCTGTGTCCATAATTTGGAAAATCACTTCAAATGACTTCTACTGAGCATATTTTACAAAGATTCCACCGCATATAGCGATATTTTACCTTTTAAGACTCGTGCTGAATATTTAGGAAGTCTTGTTTTCCAGTTGATGACGATACCTACCGTGACGTCACGGTAGGTATCGACACTGACCGAGAAAGCGACACACAATGCATTTTGGGTACTTTGTTTGGTCTGAAAACTTCGTGTTGATGGCGAAATTAGAAGGAAAACACATCAATAACGCCATGGTGAATCGTTTTGTGTTGCACCAAGACTACTATTTGATACGAGTTGACACAAATTCCCAGCAGACAAATCAGCCCATTTCCAACGCAGCTTGGGCGCCATCTTGTGCATTTTCTGGGCGCTACATTTCAGTCCAGACGCCTCAAAATGATACGGAAGGACTTCTTGAATCGATTGCAAACATGTATGCTTTCCTCTTCAGAACTATTTGAATCATATTCATCACTGGATAAGTAACAAGACAGCATTTTCTCCGAATCTCAAGCCATTGTTTTAATTCTAGAGCAAGGCAAATATGTCCTGGCGTGATGTCACGAACAAGGGGGCGGGACCTTCAGAAACTGGCCCCTTTTGGTTTCATTTTGAAGTCGTTTTTGGACACGTTATGTCATTCTTCTTGGTCTTTTGCATTTGACTAAAAAGATCAGCCTGCGTGTTTTGGCTATTTTAGATGTCATAAAACGTTTTAATGATGTCAGTTAGGAAACAAAAAAAACAAAAAAAATGGGGTCAGTTGTCCTTGAAATCACTTACTATTTAATTTGTATATGTTTGATCAAGTATTGCCTTACGATTTGCCAGTAACTAGCCCAGGGTCCAACCACAAACCGAATGAGGAACAGCGGCTTCGAAAAACGCAAGGCCATTTCGAGCAGGATCGAGCAGTTGCGAACCGAATTTTTTTCGCCACAACTTGAAAGTGTATTGCGGGGATATTATTTTTCTGCTGCTTAGAGGGCCGCAGCCTTTTTGCTACTATTTTTTGCAAAGAAAGTATTTTGTAAAAGGTAAAAATATTTCACGTACGTATGAAAGCGTGTTGCTTATAATTGATGAAAAAAATGAACCCAACAATAAAAATATTTCAAAGTCAACACAGAAAACAAGAGATTCATCCTGGAAAAAGTTTCTTCAGCTGTCATCTGTACTTCTTTGACGGTGTCGGTCGTATCGCTCCTCATCCAAAGTGCTTCAACTGCGACCTAAAGTTGTGAGGGTAACCCTGGCCCTATATCCCTCATGGACAGAGGTGGCTGTGCTCTGATAGTCCGTCCTCTAAGGTTGGGGAAGCAGTGGACCACTCCCTGAAGCCAGTCTGTTTAGCTCTACTGGCTACTGGTTTCACCTCATTAGCATGACTAGGTCTGTGTGGTATCAGCCTAAGAAGGAATCTGTCCATTGGGGATGTAGGGCCAGGGTTACCAGCACAACTTTAGTTCACTGACGAAGCTCTTTGGATGAGGAGCGAAACGTCCAACACCTTCAAAGAAGTACGATGACGGCTGAAGAAACCTTTTCCTCGATGGACCACTTCTGTATGACTGAGAGCTGACACAGATTGTAAAACATCAGATTGCCTTGAGTTAACTAAAATGAATGAAAAGACAGTGACTGACTTGAGTAGTATCGTCCCTCAGAAAAGGATCCCTAAGACTGTTCGTGAATGCAAAAGAGAAGCCTGAAGATACAAACCTCCTCATTTCATCATGGTAGAATTCAGACTTGCAGGTCATCATATGACGTTGCTCCGGGTTGTCGTTCTCTTGACTTCTCACACCGCCAAACACGTAGAGCTCCTTCCCGATGCCACAGGCCACAGAGCCAAACCTAACCACAAAGTCGGGGAGGTCTTAGAACAGTGTTTGAAATAACGTCTGCCCGAAGTGTGTAACTTTTACGCCGGGCGTACAACTTCCAGAACCTCTATGCCCGGGTGGCCGACAACTTTTGCCAGGGGAAAAAAAAAACAGTTTTTTTTTTTCAAATAAAACATTTGCTCTATTCCGATTTCGAAATATCCGATTGTTTTGAAACTTTGGAATTTCTGTTCGTTTGGCAATTTTTAATTTCGGTTCGTTTGGCACTTGACACACTCGGCAGCCAGTCAGATGCCTGCATCAAATAACTGTGCTTCCGAATGCATTTGCATCTCATTTTCCAAAGTGGACGCACAGAGAACACAAGAAAAATGGATAAGTGGTTAGGAATCAAGCCAAAACCTCAGCCCCAGAAGAAAGATTCAAAAGAAGTTAACAAAATTGATGACGCTACAAAACGTAAAGGTACATTGAAAGCATGGTGGAAAGAGGAGTTCACGTGGCTTGCAGCAGATGACGCAACGCAAATATTTACAACAAATTAAGTAAGGGAGCATATATAGTAGGTACTTCAATTACTGTACTTCATTTTAAAGTGTTGTTCTGTTATATATTCTGATTATCAATCCTTAATACTTTACAACAATGTTTTTTTTTCTGCGCTTAGTCGTCTTATTGTGTTTCAAGTTGTGAAAAAAATCGGGCAGGCAATTTTTCAGAGTTGTCTGCCCTGGCGTCCGCTAACTTTTTCTCATGACTTTCAGACACTGCTTATAACAATCACAATTAACCATTAACCAAGACCATAACCACACCCATAAACATAACCTGAACCGTAAAAAATAAAAAATAAACAAATAAATAATCATTTCATTTCTAAGCGCCTTTCAAAATTCTCAAGGTCACTTTACAGTCACGGGATACGTTTTTCGGTGGGTGAGCTGTGCTGTTGAAGCTCAATGTACAAACTTGAAAATCTGAGAGACATCAAAGTAATGAAGGCAAAGTCACGTGTGTATGATGAGGAAGAACTAATGAAAGCAGAGTTAGGTGTGCTTGAGGAAGAAGAAATGAAGGAAGGGCATGACACACCACAGAGAAAGTTACATTGCCTTTCTCCCACCATGACCGATGTCATAAACTGCAAACTGAGAAATTGCTTCAAACATGACAGGAATCACGAGTTCCGAGTCATCTTCAAAAACCCAGAGCCTGCCCTATTCTCAGGTGATCCTCTGAACTCTATTGAGTGGAGGACAAACTCCAAAGCTCTGATCGAGAGGCCATGCTCAAATCCTGCTGGTAGACTGTAATAGTTTGGAAAAGTACATAGCATCGGAGGTCAAATCTTCTCTGGAAGGCAGCTTTTATAGAGAAGATGATGGGTTTGGAAGATGACTCGGGAACTGGGGATTCCTGTAATGTTTGAACCAATTTCTCAGTTTGCAGTTTAGGACATGGGTCGGCCCTCTTAACTGAAATGCGAGGTGACTCGAATGTGTGCTCAGAGTGGTTGACACTGGGTGTTCCACAATAAACGTTTGTGACATCAGGATGAAGCGTCATCCTTGACCGGGGTAGATACAGTCAGTGTTTCCATCAGTTCATGTAATGGTAGTAATAAAGCCTCCTGAATTCATCAGAAGACTACTACATGCAAAACTAAAGGATTACCTTCTCTCTTTGAGTGGACAGAGACCTGTCCACTGCTGGGTTTTGGGGTCAAAGGATTCAACTGAGTCGAAAAGTTTCCCATAGGAACCGCCACCCATGGCATAGATCTTCTTATTCATGGAGGCATAGCAACCTACCTAGGGAAGGTGCAGGCACGAGAGATCAGTATTATGGTATACAGTCATATAGGATTTGGTCTGACAGGTCGCTTGGGCCATATCAGAGATAAACAAAGACACGAGATGAAAGAAAGTGCTCAAACAGCCGTATATTTCAGTACAACTCTTGAACCCATTTGGAACAATCACTAAAGAGACACAACTCACTGAAATATGTGGGTGGCTGTAACCACTGAACTATGGTATTTACCTAGGTTCTTAAGTCTGCCAGAAAGTGAATGGCCAACCAAATCTGCCAGGGAACTAGCAACCACCGCCAGAGAGACCATCAACAAGTTGCAGAGAAAAGCATTTGCTGCTCAGAAACAGTCTCCGGAAAAAGAGTCCAATTACACCCAAACAGAAAAGAGGAGACCGCCAAGAGGGTCAGTTGTCCAAAACCTTTTGGATGTCAAACGGTTCAGTGTGCTGACCAGACTGGTCAAAACAGTTGCAATGGTCTGGAGGGCGGCAAAAAGGTTTTCTCAACAAGTTCAAGCCTTGGACGGCCCAAAGTGGGAGGCCGTCTCCTCCAAAGGAGCCATCTCTGTGGAAGAAAGGAAAGATGCCCTGCGAGACATTTTTCTTTCAGCACAAGAGGGTGTAAATGTCCCAAATTCAACCACGAACAGGCTGGTGGTCTACAAAGACCAGGACTCTGGACTATTAGTCTGTGGTGGCCGCGTGCAGACATTTAAAGACGACCACTGCTGTGTCCCACTCCTACCCCATGATGGAGTGGCTGGCACACTGCTCAAGATGTGGATGAAAGCATGGGTGATAAGGGGAAGAAGAATTGCCCAGAAGGTTGTTGATGGCTGCATGACTTGCAGGAAGTTGAGAGCAAAGAAATGCCAACAAGTGATGGGTGACTTGCCATCATAGAGGACAGAGCCTGCTGCACCCTTTGAGTTTACAACACTTGACCTCTTTGGCCCATACCAAGTCCAAGATGATGACAAGAAAAGAGTAACACTAAAAGTCTGGGGAGTTGTCTTTTGTTGCATGGCCAGCAGAGCTATCCACACCGAACTGGTCACAACTCCGTCAACAGACAGCTTCCCGATGGCTTATCAACGATTCACAGCCCTCAGAGGGCATCCAAGAAAGATCTGGTCTGATCCTGGCACCACTTTCATTGGAGCAAAGTCTTTCCTCAAGGAACTGTACAGCTTCTTGGATGGATTGGATCAAACAACACTGGAGGATACAGCAGCCAAAAATGGAACTAAGTGGATGTGGAAAATTCACCCCACTGACTCTCCACACAGGAACGGTGCAGCAGAGGCCGCTGTACATATTGTAAAGAGGGCACTCCAGAGTCTTGGTAAAGAGTACGGGCTCAGCTTCTCAGAGTTCCAGACAGCTCTCTACACTGCAGCAAACCTCGCAAATGAGGCCCGATTGATGCCAGAATCCAGAGTCGGGGAAACTGCATCCAAAATATCACACCAAACAGCCTCCTTCTTGGTCGTGCATCTCAAAGTGGAGACCTCAAAACATTTGACTTTTCCATCTCCCCCTACAAAAGGCTCAGGGCAATGCAGGCTGAAGTAACCAGGTTCTGGAAATCTTGGAGTCAACTCGCAGGTCCCAACCTTGTTGTCCGAAGCAAATGGCACACTGCTGAATGAAATGTCACTGTGGGAGACATTGTGTGGTTATGTCACCAAAACGCACTGAGGGGTCACTTCAAGCTTGGCAGAGTTATCAGCACCAACCCAGATGACAAAGGCATTGTGAGGGATGTCCACATCCGGAGAGAACCTGTTATTGTGACCGTTTATTTGATGATTTGATTTGGTGGTTTAATGTCAAAACCAGCCTGTTAAGAGACTGCCTTCAAATGTAAACCTAATTGCCGTTTGTGTTTTTACCTTCCTCAAAGGTTTTTGACCTTACAATCAGCAATTGTCTTTTCAATGAGAAAAGAGACGATTAAGTCCAAATTAAAAGAGGAAGAAGAAAGGAGAAATCTGTCTCATCATTGGAGTTAGAGTGAAGTCCCAGTGTAATGCCGGTCAACACAGTCAAAACCCTTTTCAAGTTAGGGGGGGAGCTCAACATAACTTGACACTTAGTAGTTCTGGAGAAAACGTATGACAGGGTGCCCAGAGAAGAGCTGTGGTATTGCATGAGGAAGGCTGGAGTGACAGAAAAGTATGTCAGAGCGGTGCAAGACATGCATCGTGACTGTAAGACAGTTGCGAGGTGTGCTGTTGGTGTGACGGAGGAATTCAAGGTGGAAGTGGAATTCCACCAGGGGTCAGCTCTGAGCCCCTTCTTGTTTGCTATGGTGATGGACAGGCTGACAGACGATGTTAGACAAGAATCTCCTCGGACCATGATGTTTGCAGATGACATTGTCATCTGTAGTGAGAACAGGGAACAGGTGGCGGAGAAACTAGAGATGTGGAGGTATGCCTCCACATCTTTCTAGGAAAGGAGAGGAATGAAGATTGGCCGCAGCAAGACGGAATATGTGTGTGAATGAGAGGGATCCAAGTGCTAGAGTGATGCTACAGGAAGAAGATATAAAGAAGGTGGAGGATTTTAAGTACTTGGGGTCAACTGTCCAGAGCGTGGACAGAGTGTGGCAAAGAGTTGAAGAGGTGTGTCGAGGCAGGCTGGAACAGCTGGAGAAAAATGTCCGGTGTGATAGACGAGTTTCAGCTATGATGAAAGGAAAGGTGTATAAAACAGTGGTGGAGACCAGCCATGATGTTTGGACTGGAGACAGTGCCACTGAAGAAAAGACAGGAAGCAGAGCTGTAGATAGCAGAGATGAAGATGTTGGAGTTTTCTTTGGGAGTGACCAGGTTGGATAGGATCAGGAATGAGTACATTAGATAGACAACTCATATAAAAGGCTTTGGTGAGAAATTCAGAGAGGCCAGACTGAGATGGTTTGGACATGTCCAGAGGAGAGAGTGTGACTATATCGGGAGAACGATGCTAAGCCTTGAACTGCCAGGCAGGAGACCGAAAGGAAGGCCTAAGAGGAGATTGATGGATGTTGTCAAAGAGGACATGAAGGTACCTGGTGTGAGACAAGATGATGCACAAAACCGGGTTAGGTGGAGGAAACTGATTGGCTGTGGTGACCCCAGAAGGGAAAAGCGGACAGGAAAAGAAGAAGACCGTAGAGAATACTATTGCAGTTGTCAAGGCGGGAGGTGATGAAGGAATGGATGAGAGTTTGAGGGGCATTGAAAGAAAAGTCAAGGGCGGAGACGAGAAAGGTTTTTGAGGTGGAAGAATGCAGTTTTGGTTATTTGGGTGATGTGTTGGTCAAAAGAGGTTATCAAAGAGGACACTAAGGTTGCGACAGTGAGAGGAGGGCAACAAAGTGCAGTTGTCGATCGTGAGATTAATGTTGGAGGCAATTTAGGTGAAGGACGAGGAACTATTATTAGCAGTTGAGATTTTGTGCTGTTAAGAGTGAGAAAAGATGTTTGCATCCACGATTTGATACTGTATCTGAGAGACAGTTAGACAGGGTGGGGTGGATTGTTTTGATAAACAGTGGACCAACTCTACACCCTTAGCAGGGTCCTCGAGGGTGCATGGGAATTCGCCCAACCAGTCTCCATGTGCTTTGTGGACTTGGAGAAAGCGTTTGACCGTGTCCCTCGTGGAGTTCTGTTGAGGGTGCTTTGGGAGTATGGGGTACAGGAGCGCCTGATACGGGCCGTTTGGTCACTATACGACCGATGTCAGAGTCTGATTCGCATTGCCTACAATAAGTCGTAATCCTTTCCAGTGAGGGTTGGGCGGAGCCTTTTTCGTTGCTGGTGCCTCTCTCTGGAATGACCTACCACAGAACATTCAGCAAGCCACCACGCTGACAACCTGCCTCAAAACTCACTTGTACTCTGACATTTGACTCAGCAGGATTGGGACTTGATCTTAGTTTTACTCCCTGGTGCTTTCTACTCCATTTGTGACGGCTTTATTGCCTGTATATGATAGTTTTCCCTCTAGAGTACTTTGTATGCAGCTTGTCTGCTTGAAAGTGCTCTATCAATACAGTTGAGTTGAGACGTTTGACAGAAAGTCCTGACGTGGAGTCCTGACGTATCAATTGATACGGAAGTACTTCTTTAATCGATTGCAAACATTTATGATTCCCCCTTCAGAACTATTTGAATCATATTCATAACATTGCTTTCAATGTCTAATTCTCTCTGCTATTTTATTATTTATCATTTTACTTATGGTTTTATTGTTATGTGCTGTGTTCTATTGTTTTTATTGTAAAGTGTCCTTGGGTGTTTTGAAAGGCGCTTGAAATAAAATGTATTATTATAACTGGATGACTAACAAGAAAGGATCTTCTCCGAATCTGAAGCCATTGTTTTAATTCTATAGCAAGGCACAAATTAGTTTTTGGGACACTTTAAGTCATTTTTATTGGTGTTTTTCATTTGACAAAAAATATCAGCCTGTGTGTTTTGGGTATTTTAGATGCTATAAAATGTTTTTCTGATGTCAGTTAGGAAACAAAAAAATGGTGTCGGTTGTCCTTTAAGGTGCCGCTTTTGGAGCAAGGGCTTCCTTCTAGCACAGCAACCTCTCATTCCATGGAGATGCAAACCTTGATTGACTGTGGACACTGACACCTGTATTTCAGCAGATTTCAAGTCTAAGCAGATCTGCTTTTTGGTTATTCTCAGTTGAATCTTCATCCTCGTGACCAATTTTCTCTCAGCGGCAGGTGATAGCTTCCGTTTTCTTCCTGATCTTGGATGTGACAAAACAGTGCCATGCACTTTATACTTAAAAACATTTGTTTGCACGGTTGCTCTTGGGACCTGCAGCTGCTTTGAAATGGCTCCAAGTGACATTTCTGACTTGTTCAAGTCAATGATTGGCTTTTTCAGATCCATGCTGAGCTCCTTTGATTGTTCTCATTCTACAGTTTGTGGGAGTTTGCATCCAATGAGCCCTATTTAAATGGCCTCAGAGAAGTCACCAGCTGTAGTCACTCATAATCACTCACAAGAAGTTAAGAGGCCATGCTCATTCCGCTGACACAACTTTCGAAGTCACCAAAAATGCGAATTCGTGTTGCTGTATGTATATTTTTGACCCAGCTGATTTGATCACTTTTTCTGTTAACCCATAATAAAGTCATAAAAGAACCAAACTTCATGAATGTTTTTTTGTGACAAAGAAGTATCTGTTCCAATCACTCTAGAAGATAAAAATCAAAGTAGTAGAAACAACTGGAAACTCAAGAGAGTCATGGCATTATGTTCTTCACAAGTGAATGTAAACCTTTGACCCCAACTGTATGTGAGAGCACAGAGCTGTGAGTCAGACAGGTTTCTCTGCAGCACTGGGGCGACGCCGGGGACTGTCCTGGCTCCATTTCTGATTACCCTCAACACATCGGACTTCAGCTACAGGTCCAACCTGCCACCTTCAGAAGTCTCTGATGACTGCGATTGCCGGCCTGATTACAGAGGGAGATTTTTGGGAGTACAACGGACTGATGAAGGAAAAACACTGCACAGTCCTGGTGGGTACGGTGATCCTTTCACAAAGGTTAATGTACTCCGTGATGGTGTTGGTGAGTGAATCAATGTCCTCCCCATAAATCTCAGTGAAGAGCTCCAACCTGGTTGAATTAAAACAGTCTCTTCAGCCTCTGTGGACCAACTTCTAACCGTGCGGTCACAGCTGGTTACCTGTGTACCAGGGGTTTGTACACAGGCTGAAGATACACCATATTGTGGTCTGCTCTTCCAAGACGGGGGTAGGGGGAGGGTCTGGACACATCCTTAGTATTTGAATAGAACAAGTCCAAGATGTAATTTTCTCTGGTAGCACAGGTTACATACTGTGTGAATGTTGGGAGGGAGGATTGCAGGGAGACATGGTTGAAGTCCCCAGTGATGATGAACAGGGCCTTGGGGAACTGGGTGTGTAGCCTGTTTACAACAGTCATCAGGGCATCAGAGGCTGCACCACCATTTGGCGTTGGGGGAGTGCCGTCACAGCTATGACGTGTGAGAATTCCCGTGGCAGATAATGCTAATGGCTGGCAGCGCAATGTCCCGATTGTAGAGTTTTTCTTTGACTGTGATGTTCCCAGGATTGCAAATTTTGTCGTTCACAAACACAGCAATTCCTCCATCTTTCTGCTTACCCCGATCCCCTCGAATGAAAATAAACAAAACATGATTGGAAAAATAAATAAATAATGGAAATGGAGTTTAAAAGAGGTAGGAGCTGCTTTCGAGGCAGCCGCACAGGGGCCGCCATCAGCAAGACTGAAGTGACCTTCGTTGATTTCTGACTGCCGTTGGGAGGCATCAGTGGAGCCAACATGAACATTAATACATACATAAAATACATAATCCAAAAATAAGGAGGAGGGATGCGCAGGATTTTCTGAAAGGATCTGAGTGGAGGGTTTCATTCACGATGTACGCAGAGGCCTGGAGCTTGCTGCGGGTTTAGCGTGGCGACGTTCAAAGTCGCTTGTGGCTAGCTGTGTGACATGTTAGCAGATGTGCTGTATCGTATGCAGGGGCGAGATGGCCATCCAAAAGGAGTTTTCTATTTTACTGAAAGGAGATGGATTTGGTCTCATAGTGCACGACGACCAAAGTGATGGAATTCCCACTACAGCACTCCTCACTCAACAGACTGCAGACTGGGCGAGGGAGAAAACTTCAGACTTGACATGCAGCGCGACAGTAACACTCTTCATCTGAAAGTATCTACTTTTGGCACTTCTTTACGGAAAGAAAATCATTTCATCAGTCTGAAACATGTCTATAATTTGCAACGTCATGACAATGCCGGAAAGCCAAACTGCTCTCCGATAATATGTAAATAGATTTTGTTGGTAGCGTCCCGTGGGGTCCAGTGACAGGCAAATTTTATGTTGCCCATTGCTCAGTCACATTTCCTTACTTATTCTACTTGACTGTTTCTAGGATGTGTTACCTTGCGGATCATGGTCATGCTGGTCTGCATCTTCCAGGCTTTGATGTGAGGATCAAACACTTCAACCGTGGTCAGTTCACTTTCTGCATTCTCCCCTCCAAGAATATAAATGAGACCATCCAGCTCCACCACCCCAAAGTTCTGTCGAGTCTACACAAATTAGTGTCATGACATTAGTCAGTGCTCATCTGCCATGCTTGAGCTTGTCCAACACATTCATATTTTTTATTGGAATTCAAAAGTGGGAAAAACCAAAATAATTGACCTCGCCAGTTAAACAAAACCATATTTTAGAGAATATGGAAACAACTTTTAAGTTTAAAAGCATAGGAGCATATTTTGAAAAGTGAAAATAGAGAAACACGAGCTTGATAACAAAATGGCTGACACTGTTTTTCTTCTTTTGTGCATGTCACCTTAAAAAGAATTGGTCATGGATACATCTACTACTTGGATGCATTTACTCAAGCAGGAACTGCTACAGAACTGGCGCTGAGCAGTCTGGCAGGTGTTTGTACATCTGTCAACAGATATTGTCACCAGGGCAACACCATAAAGCATAAGCTGTAGTCATGACACTTTACAGGTGAGAAGAAGGCAAAGGGTTGGTTTAGTGTGTCCACTTCAACCTGTGATCCCTGGCGAGTGGTGAAGCTCATAAAAAAACTCAAGCCTCAAAATGTATCCACGGCAACTCGTGGTGTGCAAGTTGTGATTCCATCAGACATGCGATATAAACAAAAAGTGAAATACAAACCGTATGTGGTGATGAAATGGTTAACCAACAAAACCTGATACTTCAGTTGATTCTATAGTTTGAAGTAGTCTTTCGCTTATTTTCTGAACCGTTGGCACCAAAACGAGCAAGAGCATCAGTAGCTAACGGGGCAAAGGGAAGAGCTAGTATTTGACATGTTGGCACAACGTACAAAAAAATCATGATGGTGACATAAGCTAAGTTCGCATGTAAACAACTTAGGTTGTTAACTTAAAGCAGGGTTCCGGAACGTTTTTGACTAATGGATAAAGGCAAAATATTTGAGGTACAGAAAAAAACGCTCGCGCGGCCGCATGTACAGAGCGCGCACGGAGATGGGGCTCGTTGGCGAACGCCTGCTTGCCGGGCCGACACCCATGGGGCTCGGTCGGGCTCAGCCCGAAGAGGAAATGAGTCTGGTTCGCATTGCCGGCAATAAGTCGTAATCGTTTCCGGTGAGGGTTGGGCTCCACCAAGGCTGCACTTTGTCACCGATTCTGTTCATAACCTTTATGGACAGAATTTCTAGGCGCAGCCGAAGCGTTGAAGGTTTCCGTTTTGGTGGCCTCAGTAAGCATCTCTGCTTTTTGCAGACGATGTGGTACTGTTGGGGCCTTCAAGTGCAGCTCTCCAACTCTTGCTTGAGCGTTTCGCAGCCGAATGTGAAGCGGTTGGAATGAGAATCAGCACCTCCAATTCTGAGACAGTCGGAAAAGGGTGGAGTGCCCTCTCCGGGTCGGGGAGGAGATTTTGCCTCAAGTGGAGGAGTAAGTATCTGGGTGTCTTGTTCACGAATGAGGGTGTGAGGGAGCGAGAGGTCGACAGGCGGATCGGTGCGGCGTCTGCCGT
The DNA here is from genome assembly GCF_051943395.1 of Hippocampus bargibanti. Classification (NCBI taxonomy): domain Eukaryota; kingdom Metazoa; phylum Chordata; class Actinopteri; order Syngnathiformes; family Syngnathidae; genus Hippocampus; species Hippocampus bargibanti. The sequence continues at coordinate 32,244,828 of NC_142738.1, read as the reverse complement.
GATGCGGACTTTGTACCGATCTGTCGTGGTGAAGAAGGAGCTGAGCCAAAAAGCAAAGCTCTCAATCTACCGGTCGATCTACGTCCCAACTCTCATCTATGGTCACGAGCTATGGGTCGTGTCCGAAAGAACGAGATCCCGGATGCAAGCGGCCGAAATGAGAAATTTCTCCGTCGGGTGTCCGGGCTCTCCCTTAGAGATAAGGTGAGAAGCTCGGTCATCCGGGAGGGGCTCAAAGTCGAGCCGCTTCTCCTCCACATCGAGACGAGCCAGATGAGGTGGCTTGGGCATCTGATTAGGATGCCCCCAGGACGCCTCCCTGGTGATGTGTTCCGGGCATGCCCCTCTGGCACGAGACCCCGGGGACGACCCAGGACACGTTGGAGAGACTATGTCTCCCAGCTGGTCTGGGAACGCCTCGGGATCCGCCAGGACGAGCTAGAAGCAACCACTCGTCTCCATAGCCTGTCTTGGCGATTATCTGGCTGAGGGGGTTCAGTCCTATGCAGAACAGCAGCGGGGAGAGTGCATCACCTTGGTATATGCCACATTTGATGGACACTTGCCATTGGCTTCAAGTGTGGTTTTCCACATCCTCATCGAGTTTGCAACGAAGGCTCTCAGGGTCCTGTTGACCTTATACAACTCCAAGCATCCAGTGATCCATGTGTGTGGCATCGAGTCATATGCTTTCTTGTAATCAATCCAGGCTATCTTATCTGTCAGGTCAGTTGCTGCTTCGCTCAGCATTTCATTCATTGGGGCTGGCTTCAACCTCATCAATCTTAAGTTGTGATAGCAATTGCCATTTGTGGATATTGGAACACTGAGCTACTAGTTGTTTCGTGGTCAATCGTGACTGTGGGTTTCGAAGTAACCATTCAGCCCCCATTCTCCGCACATGACACAGACCTTGTTTGTCCGGGCGACGTCTGAGCCGGCATGTCATTTATTTATTGTCTCTTATCGTAGTATGAGGTAGGCATTAGCGTTAAGGGTCTTGCCCAAGGACCCACACTGGATGATGTTTTGTGCTCATTTTATCTCAGCGGGATTCGAACCCTCGTCTCCCGTACGCCAAACTGCTGCCATGTCAGCTGAGCTATCCAGCCGCTATCTCTCTCTCTCTCTCTCTCTATATCTCTATATATATATATATCTATATATATATATATATATATATATATATATATATGTTATGAATATGATTCAAATACTTCTGAGGCCTCTGGTCTGCCAATGTAGCATCCCAGAAAATGCACAAGATGGCACCCAAGCTCCATTGGAAATGGGCTAAATTGTCTGCTGGGAATTTGTGTCAGTGCGTATGAAATAGTAATCTTGGTGCAACACACGATTCACCATCGCGTTGTTTACGTGTTTTCCTTCTAAATTCGCTATCAACACGAATTTTTTAGATCAAACAAAGTACCCAAAATGCATTGTGTGTCGCTTTCTCGGTGAGGGGCGTTCCTTCCGTGACGTCACAGTAGGTATCGTCACCCACTCAAAAACAAGACTTCTGGAATATTCAGCGCAAGTCTTAAAAGGTAAAATATAGCGATATGCGGTGGAATTTTTGTAAAATACGCTCAGTAGAAGTCATTTGAAGTGATTTTACAAATTATGGACACAACTTGTCTGGATGCGTCGGTTGTGCTTTAAGTGAAAAGACGTTAGAAATTTGTCGACATGGAAGAATTGATCAGCATACCTGTAACATTGAGGGGATGGGACTCCATGTATTGGACTCTGGGTCATACTTCTCACCAGTGTCCAAGACGATGTTGTTCTCGTTTCTCCCACCCACCACAAATAGAAATCCCTCTGAAACACAGAACATTCAAAATGATTCAAACTGCTGTCACCCAAATCTTCCCATTTGTTGCAATTTCGCAAACGACTTTGATCAAAGTTAAGAGCAATCAAAGTTAAGAACAATTTTGGGGGAGCAAAGTAGCCTCTAAAAATACATGTATCATAACTTCCATTTCCCAAAAGCGATTTGAAATTAGGGGATCATCCTTCAAAAAGAAAAATTACAAGCTATGACATTCCTTAGCCATGACCTGCATTGATATTTTTTTTTTCTGAGTAGCTACAGACGGACGAGTGCAAGTGAGAACAATTTCCTGATGCGAAGACAAGATTGTATATTCTATGTGGGAACTTGGTACTCTTGTACTTGGTACACTTGTTGGAAAAAAATAAAATAAACAACTATTTCAGGTCCCACCCACCCAAATGAGTACCACTGGTATCGACTTCTCATTCCCATATGATGAACACCCTCAATTGGGTTGGAGGGGAAACAATGGACTGATTTGTTCTTCTCTGTCGCCCGGTCACATACCAGCAGAGATCACCCCATGACCTATACGGGCGATGCTCATAGGTTGCAGCTCAATCCAGGCTTGTCGATTGGTGTCATAAAGTGGACACATGCAGCGAGACAGAGCTGTGGGCTTCCTGGTCCTGTATGAAAGAAACACATTTGCACTCATCTCGAGGAACTTCTTGTTCCATATGCTCGCTCCTTTTAACATGATGTGTTGAAGCAAAGTGGTGAGGTCGACAGTTTGGTGACACATGGCGCAGTCCAGAATTAAAAGCAAATACGATGAGGCGGCATGAAGCGCTGATTCTGCACACACATTGACTTAGAAGCTGCAGAAGAAAGGTCAGCCTCATCATGTTTTTCAGTCAAGGTTAAAAACATAACGTTTTGTTTTTTAATTATGCGTATGATGTCGCTCTTTAAACACAACAAGTCTGTTTTCTTTTCTTGTTTTTAATCCCTGCTATTAACAGGCTACAACTAGTCACCTTTGTAAAAGCATACATGACCTGGCAGATTAGTGGATCACTACCTCCTACTTCGCCACAAGTGAATGGGGAATATTTTTTCCCAGAAAAAAAAAGAACTTTCAAAGATGGAATGACAACGCTGATTCCTATGTAATTGGAACATTGTGTGAAACATAAATAAACACGCAACAATGATTTTGAAAATCACGTTAACCCCATATTTAATTTCATAGACTACAAATACAAGATCATGACTATCCATGCATGCATCCATTTCCCAGGCCGTTTTATCCTCATTCTTGTCGCAGGGGGTGTTGCAGCCTATCCCGGCCGTCTTCGGGCACCAGGCGGGGGACACCCTGAATTGGTTGCCAGCAAATAGCAGGGCACATAGAGACAAACAACCACGCGTGCTCACACTCACACCTCGGGACAATTTTGAGAGTTCAATGTGCCTGCCATGCATGTTTTTGGAATGGGAAAGGATGGGAATGGGAAATGGGAAAGGATGATTTGCAAGTAATTGTACCAGTACTCTGTGTTTTTATTGATGTTGAACACAATGTCCCACCGTCATTAGAATTGGGCAAGAGACCCTTGACTTGTGTGGTGTTATCGCCAGAGTGAAATGGAGGAAACTGCTGCGCAAGCTACGTCATCCAAAACAAGGCAATAAAACAAAGCTAATGAATCATTTGAACAAGGAGCACCCAAATGATGAATTGAAAACCATGAAAATGCAAGCAGAGTTTGCACATCCCACCCAGATAAACATTAGCGGTTTAGCTGCTAATACAGTAACTATCCAGCAGCCTTCATGTCATCTCTGGATCATGCATATTTGCAAGGAGCTATGCTGTTGGAATTTCTAAATGATGTTGATATGATCATGCCCATCAATTATTTCTAGAGGTGTCCATTTTAGGAGTACCCGGCGTTACTTTATATTGTTTTCTTGTAGTATGTTTAAAATTAATGAAACAAAATATTCTAATGATTTCCAAGTGGCAATTTAAAAGTAACGCGAGGTTGATTTTTATTGTTTTTATACGAGAAACAAAGATCGAGCGCATACATGTTGATCAGATTGACTTTTGTGATCACTCTGGATGTCACGATTGAACCTATTTTCACATCTTACCGCCGATCCTCTCCGCCCACAACGACAATGCACTCAGAGTAACCGCGAGGCTTGAAAGCAGCAAGAAGAGCTTCTCCTTGTAGCTGACTCTCTGCAAGCACCGGCTGGCAGTGGTCTCGAATCAGCTCTCTCATCAGCGGCTCTCCCAAGGCCTCAAGGGATATAAAGACGCATGCACACAAGTTCAAACCTGTCCTGGCAAGAAATATCAGTTCGGCAGGGAGACCTTAAACTACAATGAACCGAACAGACTGGACATGATACAACACAATGCAAAAAAAGATTCAGTTTGAGTACCTGTTCTCTCAGGTAGTTTGCATCCAAGCCTTGCAACCACACCGCAGACATCACTTCCCTCATGTGTACCTGCAATTAAACAAAGACGTTAGTTTAAACATTAAAACGTGAGTACAACATTGCTGCTTTCTTGATATACGCACCACATTAGCTTATAAACAGGCAGCACGACAACAGACTTTTAAGCACGCCCGCTTCACAGGTCATGGGTTCAATTACGGGACCGGGCCTTCCTGTGTGGTGTCTTTATGTTCCCCCAGCGCCTTTGTGGGTTTTGTCTGGGTACTGGGTTTTTTATTTTCAGTAGACTTGGGACGGATGCAGCCCGAGCCATTTACTTTCTGTATTTTGCTGTATTTGAAACTGGTCAAAGTCCTACCTGCAACCTTTAGTTTCGACCACAAAGGGGAATATCACTGTTTTGTTTGTTTTTGATTGCCCTGAGATTGGCTGGCGACTGGTTTTAGGGTGTCGCATGCCTGCTGCCTGAAGACAGCTGAGGTAGGCTCCAGCACTCTCCACAACCCAAGTGAGGAAAAAGTAGTGAGGGCCAATACAATACAATACAGTACAATACAATACAATACAATACAATTGACTTATTGTGTATATAGTGCTTTAATAACAGCTAAAGCTGTAACAAAGCACTTAACATGGACAGGAATGGATGAATGAATTTTGTTTTTGGAACTACCCAAAGAATTACAAAATAAATACAATATAGAATATTGGGGCCTTAAACTGTGCTGAGATTAATTCATCAAAAACAGTAACATTTTTTTTCTGAACAATACAAGTACTCTTCACTTAACTCATTCACTGCCAGACGTGCAAAAATGTGTTCACTCCAGTGCCAGGTTTTTTGTCATTGTCACTCAAATTCGAAGACACACACAATATTGAGTTTGAGGACTAAATAAGCATTCAATGCAGCGTTAATTCCTAGGTTATATGTGTCTGGAGTAATGAGGTGCAAGTGGGGGCGGCTGCACAAAAGGCAAATTCTGTCCCCTCGCGGAAGGGAAAAAAACATTGCCAGACGTCTAACTCGCGCTTTATCGGCACCCCTGCAAGAAAAAACAAAACCCAAACACATTCGGGAATGGCGCTCCATGTCATATTTTCAATTCCCGAATAAATTCGAGGATGGCAGTGAATGAGTTGACTTACTTCAGATAATAAACAATAAATAAAACAAACCATTCAATCCCAGTGCTGTAAGTTAGTACTTTAGAAATAACACTGTTCATCATGACACACGAAAGGTGCTGAAATAAACATCAATCACTTCTAGTAGTCTACATAAAGAGAGCAATGGAACGCCAATAGAACTAAGAGTAGGAACTTTGAATGTAGGAACAATGACAGGTAAAGGTCGAGAGCTGGTTGACATGATGCAGAGAAGGAAGGTAGACATACTGTGTGTCCAGGTGGAAAGGGAGCAAGACTAGATGCTTCGGGTCAAGGTTGAAGTTGTTCTATCATGGTGAAGACAGAAAGAGAGATGGAGTTGGGCTTATCTTAAAAGAGGAGTTTGTTAGGAATGTCTTAAAAGTAAAAAGAGTATCAGACAGAATGATGAGTCTGAAGCTAGAAATTGAAGGCATCAGTGATGTTCAATGTTGTTTGTGGGTATGCCCCACAAGTAGGATGTGAGCTGGCGGAGAAGGAGACATTTTGGTCATACAGAACATGCCGAGAAGTGAGAGGGTTGTAATTGGTGGAGACTTCAATGACAGAAAAGTATGTCAGAGCGGTGCAAGACATGCATCGTGACTGTAAGACAGTTGCGAGGTGTGCTGTCGGTGTGACGGAGGAATTCAAGGTGGAGGTGGGACTCCACCAAGGGTCAGCTCTGAGCCCCTTCTTGTTTGCTATGGTGATGGACAGGCTGACAGACGATGTTAGACAAGAATCTCCTTGGACCTTATGTTTGCAGATGACATTGTGATCTGTAGCGAGAACGGGGAACAGGTGGCGGAGAAACGAGAGATGTGGAGATATGCCCTGGAAAGGAGAGGAATGAGGAACAGTCGCAGCAAGACAGAATATACCAAACTAGGGCGCGGAAAATCCTACTGGACCCTCCGCACCCTGCCCACCACCTTTTCCAGCTACTCCCCTCAGGCAGGCGCTACCGATCCATGCGCACCAAATCCAGCAGACATTTAAACAGCTTCTTCCCCCGTCACCATTAACTCTTTGAACCCTTTCAACAGTAGCCAAAATGGAACTGTATAGTGCCACTTAGCAGTTTTTTTTGACGACGATACTAGTGCAGCGTGTTCTACCGGAAACAAATTCCTACATACTTGGCAATAAAGATGATTCTGATTCTGATATGTGTGCGAATGAGAGGGACCCAAGTACAAGAGTGATGCTACTGGGAGAAGAGAAAAAGAAGGTGGAGGATTTTAAGTACAACTGTCCAGAGCAATGGAGAGTGTGGAAAAGGGTTGAAGAAGCGTGTCCAGGCAGGCTGGAGAAAATTGCCAGGTGTGATGTGTGATAGAAGGGTTTCAGCTAGAATGAAAGGAAAGGTGTATAAAATGGTGGTGAGAGCAGCCATGATGTTTGGACTGGAGACAGTGCCACTGAAGAAAAGACAGGAAGCAGAGCTGGAGGTAGCAGAGCTGAAGATGTTGAGCTTTGCTTTGGGAGTGACCAGGTTGGATAGGATCAGCAATGAGTATATTAGAGGGAAAACTCATATTAGAGGCTTTGGAGAGAAAGTCAGACTGAGATGGTTTGGACATGTCCAGAGGAGAGAGAGCGACTATATCGGGAGAAGGATGCTGAGCCCTTGAACTGCCAGGCAGGAGACCGGGAGGTTCATGGATGTAGTTAAATAGCACATGAAGGTAGCTTGTGTGAGAGAAGAGGATGCACAAAACCGGGTTAGATGGAAGATACTGATTCACTGTGGTGACCCCTGAATTGAAAAGCCCAAAAGAAAAGAAGATGTACCATTTGGGAGTTGGATGGCTTCGGTTCAAAGGAGGAAGATGAACACGGCTTACCGCCATTTTCACCAGTATGTTCTTTTACCAGACCTGTTATACTGTGTTGCTAGCGTGTTGTTACCATGTTGCTACCGTTTCACTGCCGCATCACAGGCACCGTTTGGGAAGAAATTTATAGTATTACTATTCTTGTTAAGTTATATTAATGAAACTGTCTGTGTACCGTCTTTCTTTGTAAATATGTTAACATGTTTAAATGTGGGCACATGCAGCTTATCTATCTACAGGTGCGGCGTGTGTATGTACAAAATCGATTTTCCTCTAAAAATGTAGTGGGCGAGGCTTATAATCAGGTGCGCTCTATAGTCTGGAAATTAGGGTAATTAATTAATCAATCTGAACGATAGCTGGACGAGAGGCCCGAATATTTCCATCGTGTTAATTTTATACAAACACGTGACGGTCGATTGTACGCCATAAACATTTGAATGAGGTTTCGATGGAGATGGCAAATGTGCCTCAATGTTGAAAGCAAGGCCCAAGAAGGCAAATTAAGATGAGCGCGGGCGGAGTGGACAAAGTTGCACAGAAGCCCGACCTCAAACCTGTCAAAACCTTTCCGGATTCACTGGAAAAGAGACGGTGAGCCAGATGCAACATTTGCAAGCACATACCCTGCGAGCGTCCGGATCGTGGGTCAACCATCGCACCACAGCCTCCAGAACATGCTTCTCATTACCGATGTTCAGCTTCTCCTCAGACAGCACCTCGCAGAGTCGCTCGTGAGATAATTCTCTGAACTCCTCTGTGAGCGCCACGTCACGGAAATGCGTGTGCAAGTACTCCGTGGCAGTGTAGTGAACATGGTGCAGGCAGTAATGGAGGGAAAAAAGACGGATGCCGATACAATTCTCCGCCGTGATGCAACTTTCCAGGAACTGGCAACACAGCAACTTGAGCTCGGTCATGAGAAGCAGGTCAGATGCCTGTACCATGTCCTGGATGGTGCCTTCGCTTAAAGTGATCTGTATGGAAAGGTCAGTCAGACAAACAAGTACATAAACAACGGACAAGGTGATGTCGGACAAACCGAAACAAAAGGAACCAAGCCTGAAATCTAAACTGCTTCTGAAAGCATCTCCACTCACTTCACCACTGAAGATAAAGTCCAGAATCTGTTTCATAATGGGCATGGAGACCCCCTGAAGTTCAATCCTGTAGGTCGACCCATCTTCTTTTGGAGGATTGTAGTGCACTTTGGTCCTACATTGAATCATCAACATGAGCAGCCGTTGGCCCTCGACACATTTTCATCGTTACCACGAGTGCTACCGTGAGTGGAATCAAACTAAAAGGTCTCAGCAGTCATGTAGCCTCACCTAATATAAGGGCTGGCAGCAGCCAGGATGTTTTTCTGAACAGGAAGCTCCTCACCGTCCACGACCAGCAGTGCATCATGGAAGCTTTGCTCTTGCCAGAACGTGCAAAGAACTCGGAGGAGGTTCTGGGAATGCTGAGGGTCAAATACTTTTGAACTCGGATCACTCGATGCAGAATCTGGCATATTTGGAGTTGGAGAAGTCTGCTTTGCTTGCGTGCTCTTCAATCCTGAATAGTAATCACAGTTTGTGCATCGCTCTTGTGAGCGTTTCTCTGTGACAAGCAAACAAAGAAAGGTTGTAACCAATCAGAGTAAGGACATTAAATACACAATTGGACAAATCGAGCACACCCTTCAAGATTAAACACAGCCTACATTATCGCTTTCTATGTTTCCATGAGCTCAGTGTCTTGTGCATCTGTCTTGCTGCTATAAGCAGTTCACGTCATCAGCGTTACACTAAAATTGCCTGTGAAGTTATTTCAATGTTTGCCAGAGTGAAAAGAGACACATTTCAATAGTAGCAGAAACACTGTCATTTCAAAGCCAAAGGGTAAGCAGAGCTGCAGTAGCAGTATTAGCATATTTTAGCATGATTGTCATCAATTTGCACAGGGCTGATTTCACCAATACAAGCATATGGTGTGGAAAATATGATCCAATTCTTGATTATTGGGGTAAATTGACAATTGTATATGATGGGCAGGCTATTGGATTAGTCTCACAGTGGAGAAATTTACATTTCACAGCAGCAAAGTGATGAAACACTAGTTATTCACTACTTATGGTCTAGATTTCATTTTTAAAATATCGTTGATTTTAATAAAATGTGTAGCCAAGAAAGACGTTAAATTATAGAAGACAGACACGCTATTAACACCAGTTATTCAGTATTTGTGGTCTCCAATTCAAGGTGGAGGTGGGACTCCACCAGGGGTCAGCTCTGAGCCCCTTCTTGTTTGCTACGGTGATGGACAGCCTGACAGACGATGTTAGACCAGAATCTCCTTGGACCGTGATGTTTGCAGATGACATTGCGATCTGTAGCGAGAACAGGGAACAGGTGGCGGCGAAACTAGAGATGTGGAGATATGCCCTGGAAAGGTGAGGAATGAAGATCAGTCGCAGCAAGACATAATACATGTGTGTGAATGAGAGGGATCCAAGTGCAAGAGTGATGCTACAGGGAGAAGAGATAAAGAAGGTGGACGATTTGAAGTACTTGGGGTCCACTGTCCAGAGCAATGGAGTGTGTGGAAAAGATGTGAAGAAGCGTGTCCAGGCAGGCTGGAGCGGCTGGAGAAAAATGTCAGGTGTGATGTGTGATAGAAGGGTTTCAGCTAGGATGAAAGGAAAAGTGTATAAAACAGTGGTGAGACCAGCCATGATGTTTGGACTGGAGACAGTGCCACTGAAGAAAAGACAAGAAGCAGAGCAGGAGGTAGCAGAGCTGAAGATGTTGAGGTTTTCTTTGGGAGTGACCAGGTTAGATAGGATCAGGAATGAGGATATCAGAGGGACAACTCATTTTAGAGGCTATGGAGAGAAAGTCAGACTGAGATGGTTTGGACCAGATGTCCAGAGGAGAGAGAGCGACTATATCGGCAGAAGGATGCTGAGTCTTGAACTGCCAGGCAGGAGACCGAAGAGGAGGTTTATGGATGTGGTCAAAGAGGACATGAAGGTAGCTGGTGTGAGAGAAGAGGATGCACAAAACCGGGATAGATGGAGGACATTGATTCGCTGTGGAGACCCCTGAAGGGAAAAGCCCAAAGGAAAAGAAGAAGATTTAGTATTTGTGGTCTCGATGTTATTTATTTTTTCAATATCGTTTATTTTAATAAAACGTGTAAACGTATTGCCTGTCTGGAGTTTGCATGCTCTCCCCGGGCGCGTGGGTTTTCTCCGGGTCCTCCGGTTTCCTCCCACATTCCAAAAACATGCATGGCAGGCAGATTGAAGACTCCAAATTGTCCCTAGGTGTGAGTGTGAGAGTGACTGTTGTACGTCTTTGTGTGCCCTGCGATTGGCTGGCAACCAATTCAGGGTGTCCCCCGCCTCGTGCCCGAAGACAGTTGGGATTGGCTCCAGCACCCCCCGCGACCCTAATGAGGAATAAGTGGTATGGAAAATGGATGGATGGATGGCATTGCCAAGAAAAAAGACAAGACATAAAGACGGTGACATCGCCCTAATAAAACAAACAAACAAACAAAAACAACAAATCCGATTTAATAACGACACACCACCACAGGGGGGAGTAAAGATCACACGCTCACATCTGTCCTGTAGGAAACAAACATGACTCACAAAAACCGGTTTCAGAGACAACCATGATTGTGCACCGCAAAGACTGCAACTATACGGAAGATGGCGAGTCAGGAGACCAAGTCAATTGGAAAAACGAATGCCATATTAGCAGCGGGCACTACACAAACTACCCAATCCAGACCCAAATGGCTTGTAGCCCATTTGTTGGTCAACGACTAGGCTAGTAGAAGTTTTTAAGATGTTATTGTATCTTCCCACCAAAAGGGCGCATTTAGTTTGCAATATAGTCCACGCGAACAGGCCAGTGCACGTGTGATTAATATGAATCTACTGGAATAGGCTATTGCTTGATGTACAATTGTCAGAATTGAAAGATGTCATTTATGAACGAATCCAACTTCGAGTGTAAGAGAGATTTGCCGTACCTTAAAATGGATCGACGTGTCAGTCAATCTTTTTAAAGGCTGCCGTGCGTGCGTCTTCCCCAACCGACTACATGTTAGACCTCACACTTCACACCGTTTGGAGGAAAAAAAACAAGACCGTGCTGTGTTGCATTTGCTCTGCCAAGAAAGTTGTAATATTCCAATTTTTTCAAAAACGCAACCAGTGTATATTTGGTTTGATAGTGAAAATATTAATATTATACATCCTTAAGTATAATATTTGTGAAAAATGCTCAATAAGCTAAAACAAATGTTTAAAATAAAATGTTAACAATTCTTGGTGCCGACTCTTCAGTTTCCATGAACGCACCATCTGCGGGGCGGAAATACGTATGGGTAGAGTTCAAATTACATTGTATTTCATTCTAATTTAACACTTTTGGCACTTTTAAACTATTACAATATTCAAATGCTGGTTATACGTTATTTTTGTCAGAAGATAAAACGGTTTGAGAACGCGATAGTATGTTCATATTCCAAATGTAAAAGCAAATGACAAAATTAAGGAAAATGGAACGCAGCCAGTGTAGCGTCACATAAACGTAACAAATACTTCCGGTGTGTGTTCACGCCAATCTCCAAGACCAGCATTTGGCATTCGGGAAAGTAAACAACGGTAATGCAACCCAAATAATCACATTTCCTTCTCGTAAAATAAATTAAAGCGCGGCGTTTGAGTTGAACTGCTTGTATTTTTACCGTTAACGGATGTATTGTGTAGTGCGTTCATTGCTAAACTGTTTTTTTTGTTGTTGTTTTTTTTTCATTTCGTAGACAGACACTTTTGGATGTCTCAGCCGGTTATAAAACGGAATGGCATTCCCAAAAAAAACCAGATGCTCAAACACATACATGTACTCCCCTCAAGAGGACGTACCGGCTCCGTGGATTGAGAGTCTCATTCAGAGTTACGGCAGTGCGGAGAGTGAGCAGAGGAGCGGTGACTGGATGATGTCGATGGCTTTTGTTACCGCTTTGGGTCGGTTGTCAAATTCTCAGGCTCAGCTCACGGAAGGATCCACAACTCTGATATTTCTATCTGATGGTGTTGTGCAGATCCCCACCATTCTCACGCCGACTGCCGTGGAGTTTCTTCAAAGGGATGACATTGACAATTTGAGTAATCTGATCAATTGTACCGTTTACGTCTCTGACCACGAACTGAAGTTCCACATGGTAACGGACCCGACCAGATCCAAGTTCTTCTTGTCAGCTGGGAGGATTATATTAATTTCAATTGGCCCAAGCAAACCACTTACCCCGTGCTACACCACTTTGAGCTCTGTGAAGCAGAAAATCTATGAGACATGGAGTACGATTATGATTCGGGAAACGCAAGACTCTCTAGCCAATCGAAATGACTTTAATCTGTCTGAATTGCTCGGGGAGTGGCAGGATTACAGTTTTCAAAACGTGCTTCAGGATGTACAGGACAGATTGAAAATGTTTAGGTTGGCTACTCTGGGGATTGCCTCACATAATGGCCGCCCAACAGTGACTGAATCAGACATGTTCACTCCCACAAAATGGGACATTGAACGAGAAAAGGACACTGGACTTTTCAGCATTCCGATCAAGTGTCTCCTCATCCCAGAAGGACATGCAATGCATGGACAAAAAGAAAGCCCCGATATATCGACAACCGGTGGGGGCATGGTGTTGAATTTGCAGCATTCGCCGTGTACCCGAACGTCTGTTCATCCTGTGGATTGGCAAACTGCAAAGCTTCCGGGGGCAGCGGGAGAAGTCTGCGGAGAAACCTGCGGAGATAACATCACCCATCTTGACAATATATGTGTAAAGTTGACCAATAAGGACATCAAACCACTAGAGAAACCATGGGAAATGTTTCCTCCGCCCAATAGTTTTTCTTTTTTCGGTGCCTCCCAGGAAGCCATTCCAAGTCAGTCGAAGCAATCCCACCCACAAAACTGTCACCCGAGCATAAGCGGTACCCGCCTTCCCATAACATGCACAGAATCTGACAAATTAGGACACAGCAAAGAGGGCCATCAGTCATTTCTGCCATATCAAAAATCACCATTCTCACTGAGCAATTTTAACACGGGAACACCAAGGAGTCCCATTGCGCCTGAAGAAGAGCAGTCCGTGATTGAGAATGGAGCTATGCAACAAAAAACTGTCGGGAGACAACACAGAAAGGCAAAAAGAAAACGCAATCTTGAGTGTGTGCAAGAAGCACAAACGAGAGTTGCTGAGGAGGAAGATGAGGCCGGGGTGATTGGGAGCCCACTGTCGTGCCTCTTTGACTCCTTTGCGGCTTCTGGCACCGATGAGGGCGGCATTCATGTTGAAACTTTGGCTGCTGGAAACAGAAAAACTCTGACTGTCCACGCTGGTGGAAAGCCGTTCTCATACAGTTACATGGTTTCTGGGCAGAATCTTCACGACTTTAGCAAGTTTCACGTGGCAAAATCTCTGCTGGCGTGGGCCGTCAACTATCTTGTTCCAAACCAGACAATACTGGACTGCCTTGAAGATTGAAACAACACCGCCATTCCTGATTTTCATTGAAAATCTGTTTCTTAAGAAAGTGGAATATTATAAATACCCAGTGACGTGCAGTCAGGGGAGGCTGTGCCTCACCTGTCATCATGGAAATATCAAATGACAAAATAAATTAAACAGTTATATTTATTTAGTGATTTGCACTTTAACGTTCTTTTCCATTTAACTTCACCATTTTGTGTTTCAAAATCGCTGAATTTTCACATTTACCGTTCAAATACGAAGTAGTGACGAGCGGTGAGGCAGCAGCCGGCTGAGCCTCGCCGTGGATTGCGCAATCACTATGCTTACTGTGCTGGCTTGCTCGGCAGTGAGACTGCAATGCTGTCCCTCTGCATATCGCGATTAAAGTGTTCAAACACTTTGTATATGAACTACATTTCTACAGTTTAGCTGATGTATATAATATACAGTCACTGTACATTATAAACACTGTACTACAGTGTTTATTTTATTTTTATCAAAACTGTGTGCATAGGTGAGGCACACAGTTCTCCGCACACTCACATGAAAAGGAAATGATTGCCTACTTTAGCAGAGACCTGACGCATGACTTAAGTTGCGTGTCAAGTGCATGAAAATCACCATCAGAATCAGAAAGCCTTTAATCGTCCCACAATGGGGAAATTTCCGTTGCTCACATGTACCGTTTTCAAATGTTTCTCCGGGCACTCCATTTATTGTCAGTCCCATTGGTGAATTGCAGAAATAAACTTTGAGATTTGAGAACATGTTGCAATAGCTCTTTCTTCAAGATGCAATTGCAGACCACTGAGCGCTGTATCCATACCGTGATGTGGGTGACCTTTTATTGTATTTTTTTCTTTTTTTTGGTGGTGAAATTTAAACTATTGGGATGCTTAGGATGCAGTTGTCAATGAAATCACGAGTCTGGCAAAAGCAATGTGATGCATTTAATCTAAATTAGTCAAGTGAAACAAATATAAATTTTGAATGATGGTTCAACAGAGTGATTTTTAAAAAACAAACTCATGAAACAGGCCTGGACAAAAACAATGCTACCCTTACCCTAATACTGTATTTGATGTACACTGCACGTCCTTTTGAGTTCAATCACACGCCTCTCAATAGTCAAGGGAGAGCTAAAAAAAGTGAAGTTCTGCATTGGTGATGACCCAATACCAACGGTGTCTAAGACTGGAAGATCAGTCAAGATGCACCCCCCTCCTATCAACTGGACAGAAATGGACGCGGACACGTGGGACACGTCCAGCTAGGAAGAGGAGGCTTTGGCCTTACAAACAAACCATCTTGGCGTAAGGCCTCAACATCGGAAAAAAGGAAAATGGTAATGGCAGAGGTGCGCGGCCAAGAGGAAGCTGAAAGAACTGCACAGGCTGTCTCTCTTGCCAAGCAGGGACAATGGATGAGGTGGGAAGGCCTGGTGAAACGAAAGCTGAAGCTGAAGGGATCTCTGGGAAATGAGGCAAGCAACATCAGCTTCATCATCAGAGCTATCAATGATGTGCTCCCATCTCCAAAAAATCTCCACCAATGGTATGGCGAAGATCCAATCTGTGACCTCTGTCCAACTCCAGGAACTCTCAAACACATCCTGACCGGTTGTAAGACCAGCCTCACACAAGGCCGCAACACCTGGAGGCACAACCAGGTCCTGAAGAGTTTGGCAGTTGTCCTTGAGAGCAAGAGGAATACCATCAACTCCTTGCCCATGAGAGCCACCACTTCCAGCACAGCACCATTGATCCATTCATCCGAGAGGAAGAGGAAAAGCCCAACCGTCCTCCTGCAAAACTAGAGGTTGGACAGCTATCCAGGGCCCGCGATTGGGAGATGCGGGTTGACATTGGCCAGCAAGTGGTTTTCCCAGCGGAGATTGCAGCCACCACCCTAAAACCAGACTTGGTGCTCTGGTCCCCTTCACTCAAGGCTGTCTACATCGCAGAACTCTCAGTCGCGTGGGAAAACTCAGTTGAAGAGGCCTATGAGCGCAAGAAGCTGCGCGATGCAGAACTCGCAGTGGATGTGCAACAGCGAGGATGGAAAGCCAAGGTCTATCCAATTGAAGTTGGATGCAGAGGGTTTGTGGCTTCCTCCACCATCAAACTGCTAAAAGACCTGGGTGTTAAGAAACTTAGATTGTATCCTCATTTTGTGTAATGCTGTAATACTGAGCTGATCTGGCAACCCAGCCACTACGCGACATCACGTGACTTGACAGCGATCAAAGCCAGTGTTTTTGTACGTTTTGACTTCTCAGCGGCTGCTCTCTGTGCTCTGGCAAATAAATATCCTACTTGTATGATCTAAACAAGAGGACCATCTCGACTCCTTATTCTTCCAAATGCATCGCGAAAGCGCTGAAGATCTCAACACTGGGCATCCATGGACAGGTTCTGCGGCACGCAGTTAGATCACTCTCCGAAGCAGCAGAAAGAAGCAGCCACTGGATCTGGATGAAGAGGAAGGACCCTTGATGGGCTCATAGGTCAGCAACCTAAGACACCCCCACACCAGCTTCTCAACTTCTGATTGGGCATGGGACACAAGCGCGGGCGTGATCAACCTGTCGCTGGCCACCATCGATGAGGGTGTCTAGTGATGAAAGGCCGAAACACCCAATGATTCTTTGGAGCACTACTGATGATGTGTCCCAAATTCACAACTTCCCATCCATCCCTGAGGCACAGCTCCCACACCACTCTCAATAACAAGGCTAAATCTCATGTGCAGACCATCCATTGGCACAAACGGACAGAATAACATCATGTCCAGCGTTTCATGATTCATAAACACATGACACGCTGTACATGTACATGTATATAAACTAAATTATGTATCTACACCTCGTCGCAGGTATTTTGGCCCACTCATCAAAGGCAAACTCTTGCAGTTGTGTCAGATTTCACGGGTCCTTTAGCTCAATGGATCCACTTATACCACAGTTGTCAAATTCACAGCCTTGGCGCCAGATCATTTTATGTGTATCATTTTAAATTCAGCAATGTCCACTATGTTTGCTAAAATCTCAATCAACATTTCAAATGGTCATGTAATCCACAATAACAGTCATGATTATCCTAATTTTAAAACTAGCGATTCATCAATTTGCTGTGCTCTGTGTATGTAATAGGAGGAGGTAATTTTCAAATTGATATATTTTCCCAAAATGTATAACGGCCCTCTAAGGCAAACGCTAGCTAAAATGTGTCCCACAACAAAAATGAGTTTGGCACTGTCTTTGACCACTGTTGAATAGAATTGAGATCCGGGTTAATAGAAGGCTACTTAGAAAAGTCCATTGTTGGTCCTGTCTTTGACCACTGTTCAATAAAATTGAGATCAGGGCTAATAGAAGGCTACTTCGAAAAGTCCGTTGTTTGATGTTTTATCTGTTCACTTCACATGACCTGCGGCCAAGCTTTCTTCCACCGGAAGGCACATTTCTCTCCACACCACGATAGCAGAGTCATGGTCATTCTTGACCACACCCTGGCCACACCGACCCTAAGGGACGACATGCGACCTTTGTCATCTTTCTACAATTCTCACCTGGATGTATTGTCGTGGACTACTTATTAATTATACAAATTATTAATACAGAAGTGATCTCATTGTAAATATCCACCCATCTTAATTAAACTGAAACAGTCATGACTTCAACACTGACAAGCACATCACATGCCTGGATCAGACCATTTATAATACTATCTACGGTCATGGTTTCAACCATAAAATGCACATTTACAGCACACATTATCGCAGATGGAAGAAACCGAGACAAAAATCCATGTTTTGAATGGTGGAAAAAAATGTTTGTGTCATTGTGATTTTTGGATATGATTTGAAAGAAGCAGCCATTGATGGCAGGCTGCAAAATGGCATCAACATACTGTAAGTGATAATGAAGAATTATTTTGCCTTTTATTGGCACTTAATTGTGCTTGATTGTGATGGTCATTGTACTGGATAGCTGTGGATTTTTGTTCATGAAACTGACTGGCGGCCCCAGTGGTTAGCACGTCACCCACACAGTGCAGAGGACATAGTTTAGTGCAAGATGCGCAACGTGAGGGTTCCATCATTCTGCATGACGCGTCTGGTGTTCTTGCTGATTAGTTTTGTTTCCCATACTACAGTGAATCGTTGTCTGCTGAGACACAAACAGAAATAACTGAGTTTATAGGTTTAGTCGTGAAATCTGCCAACCGCCAATATAAGCAGGAGACAGCTGTGAGCACTTGTAAAGTTGTGATAATACTCTTCTCTTATGCTGTATAAACAGGAAAATCCTTATATCCATGAGGGGGAAAATACTTTTGTCCTTGTAAGGCAATTAAGCCATAAAAGCCTGACTTTAGTCCATCAATGAATATTAAAAGAACACCACAATCCATATTAATAGAGCCCCCCCCCCCCCGCCCTTCTATTGATATCAATAGAGCTAATCAGTGTAGCCTCAGGGAATAGTCATCTGCTCCCCCGAACCTGAGAGCAGGGACCTATCATAGCAGAGTCTGGACAGTATCAATATATATATATAGGGCCAAAGCTACCAGCAAATTTCAGTTCGCTAACGAAGCCTCTTAAATAAGAAGCATCCGACACCTTCAAAGATGTACAGATGAAGAAACCGTCTTGTTGTTGTACCCACAGTTGTCTCTTTCCAGAGCCATGTTTTTCCAGTCCAAACCAACGCTTCTTCAGAGGACATCTGGTTGACTCCAAGCGCAAAGCTTTGGTAGGTCAGCGTCAGTGGAGGGAAGGTGATTTCTTTGAAGTGAATTTTCAACAGATTTCAGTCCACCACAAGGAAGTCACAATTAATCAAAAACGTGTTGAAAAGTGAAGCATCGACACACAAAGCTAGACTGGATGGACATAGGTGATACAGCGACCCAACAAGCAGAGTGTCACAATTTGGTTGGCGACCGACCGGTGGCGCTGTCGGCCCCGCCTGCACCTGCACAGGTGTTCGTCGTTTCAATCAGTGGCAGTTAAAAGGATTCCCGGCACAGCCATTCGTTGTCGGGTCATTCTATGTGTTTGCTTCACCCTGTCAGGGTTGTTTCATCTTGGCAGACTTTTACTCATGGTTTATTTGATACTTTGTACTTTTCTGTTCTGATGACTTGGATGTTTTATATTTTGTTCCTGCTGACTTTATTTTAATACAATTTGTCAGATACACCCTGCTGCTAGCTACTGCCTGCTTTTTGGGATCCACCACTATCAGCACCATGTAAACCGTGACACAGAGTTTAGGGGGCTCCCGACAAACTATGCAGATGTGTTTGCCAAGGAACTGAGATTTACCAGTAGGATTAAGCATCAAATCCCCCTCTCCACCCCAATCGACCAAGCATACTGTCGCATCCCATCGAATGTGTAGCAGGAGGATAAAGAGCATATATCAGAGTTGTTGAAAGGCATCCATCAAGAGAATTCGATGCATATCTTGTCATGCTGGTTTGAAAGTCAGATGGCAGATTGTTATAAGAGGCTCAACTCGAAAATCAGGCCATATGCTTTTCCACTTCCCCGTATCAATGATCGTCTAGGTAAGGGGTGTCCAGAGTCGGTTCTCATGGGCACCCACACTTGCTAATGCAGACTTGACTTCACCTTTCATACACAAGTCAGATGCTAGTAATTAGGTCCTGGTCCTTCATCAAAAACAAGCAGGGCATTATGTGCAGGTATCAGTACGTGCAGTTAAAAATAAAAATGGAATCAACTGAAGATCACTCATGGAGTTCCTCCTGTGCTTAGTCAAAAACTATTCACTCTTATATATAAATGATATCTAAAGTGTCTCAAAATAATTTAAATGTGTACTATTTGCCAATGACACAATTTACGACTGATCTGGATAAAATGTCAAAAAGCTCCTGAAAATTGGGGGAAATGAATTAACCTAAAAATCTGGTTAAATCGGAATAAATTGTCACGTAACTTGAGACAAATAATGAATATTTTTGGCAAGAAAACTATCAAGCACCAAGTTAAAATTATGGTAAACTCAATTGAAATCTAAAGCGTTGATGAAAATAAGAGTATTGGATTAGTAATCCAAGTTAAACTACTATATATGTTGGAAGCCACATATGGAAATGTGGAATTTTTCTCTTGATCTCGTCATTGAAGCACTTGCTCGTCTCCGACTGATACTTTTTGTGAAGATGGTTTTGGTTTTCTTCGTGATTCTTTGCAAACATGGACTGAATGCTTTGCTTTTCGTTTCGCAGTTTTGGGTTTATTTTCCTCCTTGATTTGATGCCTGTGCTTTTGGTTATCATTGTGCTTTGTGTGTCCCGGTTCTTGGTTTCACCAGCGCTTTATGTTCCTACTTTGTCGGTGCATTTTTGCTCTGAAACGTTTTTATTCCGGAGCTCTTGTTGTATTTACTATTTTGAGGATCCAAAACATGATTTGCTTTGTAGGGAAAAGGCTCAATCCTGATTGACCTCAGTCAGATGCCTGAAATGAAATTAGAGTGAGTTCAGCACCCCTGCCACCCTCGCGACAATCAAGCGGTTGGAAAATAAATGAAGGAATGAATCTTTTTGAGAGGCTGAACTTCAGCAACAGGCCGAATTGTCAAAGTCAGCTTTATTGTCAAATATGATGCATCGGATGCATGACATACAGCAATGCAGAAATGACCCAGCGTGACTTGAACAAACATCATAAACATCAAAGGGTTGTGCTCTCCCAATTGGAGTTTGAGGGTTTGATTGAGTAGCCAAAATGATTTTTCAAACTTCATTTGAGGTAACATTGGTTTGACTTTTTCCCCCTTTCGTGGCACTAGAACAAACGACAAATCCACTTTTGCTACATATATTTTGAGAGAGAGAGAGAAAGAAAGAGTGGAAAACTAGAGTAAGTGCAACATTTTGAGTCAGAATTTGACATTTCAAACAAGTTAGCATTTGTAAGTCCCAGCAATGGCGTCTGAGATGTTTGCTTGTTCTTCCTGTGCGAGCAAGTCTCAGCGTCAGGGGTGGACGTGATCTTTCAAACAGCACATCAATGCGTTTATGTATTGGGTGGCCGGAAATGTTTTTCCAAATAAACACAGCTTGAATCAACTTGGGTGGGCAGACTTATCAAGCGACTAATTCCATAAACAGACGGAGGAATAAAGCGACACCTGATTGGTCGCGGGGCCAAAGGGGGAACGTGGGGTGGTGGGCGGGTGGCATCCGGCGCAATGAAATTGGAATTAATGTGGGTGGGCTGAAAAAGCACTGACGCTTTACGATTTGTTTCCCAGCCCAAAAACGAACAAGAAACGGAGCAAAAGTACAACAATGACCAACATTTATTGAGTGGAGCACAAGTGAGACGAAGGAGACGGAGAGAAGATCTTCTCCTTCTCCCGTGTGCTCCTATTCTGCATCATGACGTTCTACCGCGGACGCGTGACGACATTTGGCGTGCCATCCCCCGCTCTGAACTTCACAGGACCTCCGCTCATCTACTTGTACGGCGGAGACAGCGGTGTCGCGGCGCCCGCCGCTCTGAGCCTGGTGGCGGCTACCCGAGACCCGCCGCAGAAGCCCCCTTACAGTTACATCGCGCTCATCGCCATGGCTATTAAGAGCACGCCGGAGCAGCGTGCCACGCTGAGCGCCATCTACCAGTTCATCATGGACCGCTTCCCCTTTTACCACGACAACAAGCAGGGCTGGCAGAACTCCATTCGCCACAACCTCTCTCTTAACGACTGCTTCATCAAGGTGCCCAGGGACAAGGGACGACCCGGGAAAGGCAGCTACTGGACGCTGGACACCGAGTGCACAAACATGTTTGAGAATGGGAACTACCGGCGGAGGAAGAGGAAGGTCAAGTGTCAACAGAATGGAGCCAGAGGCACCTTCTCCGCATCTCAGAAGGACCATCCCCACTCATCTTCTTTGGTGGTGGAGATGACGCTGCAGCACGACGTGCAGGGATCAGCCACGCAACGGGACTCGGAATCAGTGCAAAAGGAACTCCGCCAAACGCACAAACCCAAAGCGAGTCGCCAACCGCAAGCCGCCAAGCCAACCGGAGGGACGCGTGATCAGAGGCACATTTCAACGCGGGCCGATGGCGCATCCAGAATCGGCTGGCATCTTCCCGGTGGGAAGAAGTCCGCTTCTCTTCCCAAAGCAGATGTTCCCAGCAGAGACAAATGCACAGCTTTCAGTATTGACAACATCCTAGCGAAGAGTGAAGACCTGCAGCGACAAAGTAGACGTGCTGCTCCAAACGTTTTGGCAGATGCTCGACAGCATCGCTTGTACACAATGGGAGTACCCTCTTGCTCTTGTCCGGATAACATTCTGCCTTACAAATCAGAATAATGAATCACAAATGTACATTTGTTCCTCTGACTTTTGGGGGAAAAGACATTTCTATTTCCCCAGCCCAAAATACAGAAGAAAAAATACAAAAATACATTCTTCTATAGCACTCAGTTAACTGTTTATTGCCTCTCCTATACCGGAGTCCTCACAGCTAATTCAAGCATTTTGAGTAATGTATAGCCTTTAGTTCTCTGACAAGCAAGATTTTTACTCATGCGTGACTTTGTATTTCCTTCTGCTCTGAATTTCACATCTATAATAAAGGATAGTTTGCTTATCAATGAAGGTTTGTTCGATGACGAGGATCAAGAGCTTTCACTGTCTGGGCCAACATTCCAAAACCTCCTCAAGCTTTGGAAGTGTACGTTGTAACTTCAGCTATTAGATATTTTATACTTGCGCGTGG
Organism: Hippocampus bargibanti; assembly: GCF_051943395.1. Lineage (NCBI taxonomy): Eukaryota > Metazoa > Chordata > Actinopteri > Syngnathiformes > Syngnathidae > Hippocampus > Hippocampus bargibanti. The sequence continues at coordinate 32,222,247 of NC_142738.1, read as the reverse complement.
TCTCTTCAAAATGAACTTAGCATTAGATTAAGGGATCTTTTCCAAGAGGTCAAGCAGTTCAGTGCGCAGGTAATTCGGAACACTTTGCAGTCTGTCACTACCCCGTTGAGCGCACAGATCTCACAGTGCAGAGGTTGTGGGTTCAATCCCCGCTGCGGTTTCCCCGTGTGGAGTTTGAATATTTTCCCCAGGTCTGTGCGGGTTTCCTCTGAGTACTCCAGTTTCTTTCCACATTCCAAAAACATGCAGGGCAGGCTGATTGAACACTCCAAATTGTCCCTCGCTGTGAGAGTGACTGTTGTTTGTCTTTGCGTGCCCTGTGATCGGCTGGCAACCAGCCTGGCGCCCGGGGGCACCAGGACCCTCTGCAACCATGATGAGAATTAAGCGCTTAGGACAGGGCTGGGCAAAGTGTTTTACCTGGGGGCCACATTCATTCCAAAAATTCCACAGGCGGGCTGGGTCAGCACAAGATACGGTACATATAAAAAAAAAAAAACAACTGCATATGTTTTTCAGTCCATATCAAACATCATCAGAAAAAAAAAAACATTCAGGTATGAATGAGAAGAGTGAAACAACAAGGGTACAGTATATGTCCGCTATGAACGGCCAAGTATATTCATGACATACAAGTGTTACAACACAAGCAACATAGTGTTCTATTGCCCGAAAACGACAGCGTGCAGTACACGTCGATAAAAATCGATACAAAATGTTGATTGAGAATATAACATCATTTGGACTATTTGCTACAAAACGAGATGAGTAAGAGATGTGGTGGTTTTCTTTGCATGCCCAACTCTCGATCCACGCCATCGCCACACATGACAGCGTTGCTCAGCTAATGTCTTGCACAAACATTTGAAGCCAGCCACGGAACGCGGAACACGGAAGAGTTTTCAATTGTTTTTGACATGATCACAGTCAAACCATTCTCATCCGTGTTTTTGAAATTTGACATGATCCGACTCCAAGTCGCTCCTGAAAGTTTCATACTTTGTAAACAGATTTGAATAATCACACACATAATCTCACTTCCTATTCCGCGTAATTACTGTTATTGGTTTGACTCCCACCATCTACATGATGTAAATGTCAATTAACGCAATCCCAGCAAACTCACTGCAATCAAGAGTGAGTCACTTGCATGTCACCCTTTTAATGCAACCAACGGGCCGCATTTGGCTTCGGTTTGCGAGGTGGCGATGGCGGCTGCGGATCCCAAAAAGCAGGCAGGAGGGAGCAGCAGGTTGTGTTTGACAAATTGTATTCAAATAAAGGTCAGCAGGAACAACATCTAAAACATCAAAATCATCTGAACAGAAAAAACACAAAGTATCAAAAGAAAACCAAGAGTAAAAGTCCGCCAAGGTGGAACAAACACATGCAGAGCGTACAATGCATACTCAATGCATACAATGACCGGACACCGAATGGTCGTGCCGGGAGTCCTTTTGACTGGCACCGATTGGAACGACCAGCACCTACGAGGCTGCGGGCAGGGCTGACAGCGCCACCCATTAGTCGCTGATGGATGAATGAATAGAACAGCTCATAATAGGATTGAGTTGAATTTAAAAAAAATGTGAATTTGAAGAAAAAAGGTTGGGGGGGGGGGGGGGGACAAAAATTATATTTGTAAAAATGTAATCTTTTGTCACATTTGTTCCAAATAGGTGACTGAATGACTGTAACAGTGTGTATGTCACCTCTTCGTTTTAGTCACGGTGTTTTGTTTTGTTTGCAAATAATGATTTACATGTTTGGCAATGTGACAAAGACAAAGCATTTCTGTGAGCTAACAAAAACACTGAAATGAAAAAAATGCCTTTCCTGAAACCGAAATATTTGGATTAAAAAAAAAACCTGAAATTTGTTGCTTTAAAGGCCACCGACATGAAGAGTTTCATTCGGACCCTTTCCTTGACTTTCTACCCGTAAGTAAGAAGTATCTTGAGGTTTCCCAAAACTTGGCCATGAAAATGAGCGCTGGTAGCTCTCCTTCCAGCGTGAGTGTCATAGTCTCTGGCTGAAGGAGCTGCCCAGTGCTCTCATGTTGTCATGTGATGTGTTATTTAGTTGTTGTTGTTTTTTCACTTCAAGATGGCGCGGCGAGAATGGCTGCCTTTCCCGCAGCTCTTGTCTACTTCTTTCTTTCCTTTCATAACTTTGCTGCTGTGAAATTTCAATCAATTTCTCCTCTGCGAGACGAATACGTGTCAAGGTACATCCAATTCAAAAGCTTGGCGCTCAAAATTCAAACTGAAATTGCATTCAATTTATTTTGAAGAAGATCAAACAAGATTGTGTACTTTGAAATGATCCTCTGACAAAGTATAATTTATTGCAATTCCAAAGCAAATACTGTCTCTCTTTATTCCTGCTGTATTGATGATGCATGCATGAAATCAGTGCGGTCAGATGACTGCCTCAGGGCAAACAGAGTCGCCATGTCGAAATAGAGCTTTACATGGTGGACACTGCCGCGACCCTAATGAAGAATAAGCGGTACGGAAAATGGATGGATGGATGGATGCTGGACACTGACTAGCCTACAAACAGTTCATCCTGCAGGACTGCAAATCAGGAATGTTTGTTGAAATAAATACACCTCTCGTCAAGATGGAAGTCACATTTCCTGTGTGTCCAATTTCTTGGGTCCTTTTTGTGGAGATAAAACTGACAAAAAAAATGTCAGAGGAAAAAGAGAAGAGAAACAAGATGAGATCCAGAGTTGTAGGGTTTGTTGATGAAAAAAACACATATTCATTCAGTTGGATTTTTGGTCTTCTCTGAAGGCTTGTATCGAGAAAGTACAGGGTGACCCAAATTTGCGTATCCATGAAAATGTCCATTGTGGCTTTGATTAAAAAGCTATTGATTTCAAATTACAACCACACACTTATTCATTCAGTTTATGGAAGACCGTTCAGCAGAGTTTCAGCTATTTCTGTCCATTTTTACTCAATTGATGGCTTTCCCAACATGTGTCCACCATTTTGGTTGCAAGCAAACCTGTACTCGTCTGCCAAAGTTGTCAACCACTTTTACACACCCCTCTTTCGAGAGAAAACATTGCTGCAGCGAGGGACTCAGTGGGGACCCAAAAACCTACGCCCTACTGTAGGGCGTAGGTTTTTGGGTCACCCTCCCGAAAGAGGAGTGTGTAAACGCGATTGGCAACTTTGTCAGACGAGGACAGGTTTGCTTGCAACCAAATGGTGGACATTTGGAAGACATGTTGGGAAAGCCGTCAATTGAGTAAAAATTGACAGAAATAGCTGAAACTCTGCTGAATGGTCTTCCATAAACTGAATGAATAAGTGTGTGGTTGTAATTTGAAAGAAATCGCTTTTTAATCAAAGGCACAATTGAAATGTTCATGGGTGCGCATCTTTTTGGGTCACTCTGTAATGAATGAATGAACAAACGCAAGAGTTATCTGTCTCATCAGGTCGTGTCAACCTGTCATGTCCAAAGTGCCACATGTCCCCATTGTGGGACCTTTAAAGGCGTTCTGGTTCTGCTTCTGATGTGCAACATATAGCGTAGCTGACATTTCTTTTCTCATGATATCTGTTTTCCGGTGCTCAGTGTATGTCCTGTCAATGATTTTCAGGAGAAGCCGCACTGACAAAATGTGGATTGTTTGTTTGTTCTTATTTGATCTTGCAAAAGACATCAATAATGAACGGGTGCCATGGGTTAACTTTTGCGACAAGACCTTTTAGTTTAGTCGCGTTCTGAAGGTGTTTGATTCATTCGTGGGGTTCCTTTTACAAATAGATTTTCCGGAAAGATTAAGACACCTCTCCAAAGAAGTGCTTTTACACATCCTAAATGATCCCATCAATGAGCAAATATTATCATGTACAGATATATGAATACTATTTGAAATCGGAAAGCTTTGATTCTGACCAGAGGACTTCTGATTTCATGCATTTAGTTTCATCTCTATACTCGTACGACGCATAACAAATTTGTGTCAAAATTCTACGACAATATTATATCTATAATATACGACAAATATTGGTGCGGATTAAAAAAAACTACTACTGTGGTTGACCACTTTAGGACAAACCTTTTCTTTCTCCACTGCATCAAGTTGTTCAATGAGCACCGTAAGTAACCTCACAACATTACATGCTTATTATTATTATTATTATTGTTGTGTAAGGATGATCGTTTTATGTTACTTCTGCGTTGAGTGAAGCTGGCGCGTGTGGCTGCCGCTGCTCACCCACAGAAAAAATATCCCATGACTGTAAAGTGTCCTTGAGAGTTTTGAAATGCGCTGAGAAATTAAATGTATTATGATGATGATGATTATTATCAAAAAACAGGTGCCTGCCAACTCGGTTCTAAACAGTGTTGCCACAAATCATGTGTTTGGGACAGTTAGCAATATATAAGCTTTGTTCAAAGTTAGTTTTGTTTGTCGATGAAAAAAAATTGAACCTCAATCACCCCACCATATCGGTTTAAAGAAGGATTTAGCTGTTTGATGAAAATCGCTTCTTTTGCTCCCCTTTCAAACCATCCATGTTCTTTCGCTAAGATTTTAACCTCATTGTCGTCAAATGAGTGGTTGCTAGCTTTTAGGTGCAAATGTACTGCCGATTGAGGCCGACTAGTAACATCCTTGCGATGTTGATCAAGTCTTTTTTGGAGAATTTGTGGAGTCTCCCCAATGTACTGCTCTTGACAATTTTCATTCTTACAATGTATTGAATAAACTACATGACTTTGTTTTTCATTTGGCAGCCTGTCTTTTGGATGCACTCATTTTTGCCTTAAAGTGTTTTCATCGCTGGGCCACTCCTGTACGACTGAGAGCTGACACAGACATTAGTTTTGTTTGGGAAAAAAAAAACACTTTCACCTCTCACCTTTACCCCTCCTCCACTGCATGGCATTTGGAGCAGCTGAATAGCAGCAGGGTTGGCAGCGAGTGAGCTGCTTGGAAATATTCACGTGTTTAGCCTGCAGATAAAGTCCCTCTATGTCACTTAAAGGACAACCGACGTTTTCGGACAAGTTGTGTCCATAATTTGTAAAATGGCTTCAAATGACTTCTACTGAGCATATTTTAAAAAGATTCCACCGCATATATATATATATATATATATATATATATATATATATATATATATATATATATATATATATATATATATATATATATATATATATATATATATATATATATATATATATATATACACGTTTTAAGACTCGTGCTGAATATTCCGGAAGTCTTGTTTCTGAGTTGGTGACGAGTCTGTACGTGAAATCATGAAATGACTGCCCCCTGACCGTAAAAAAGACACATTGTAGCAGTCCTTCCATCACGTCAATGTATTTTGCTGTATTGTTTGGTCTGAAAACCTTGTGTTGCACCCAAAAGCCGCCAGAAGAGGGTGTCCAAACTCCATATATTAGTTGTGAATTTTTTGAATAAAATTTTTTTTGAATAAAATATCAGCCTGCTTGTTTTGGGTATTTGAGATGCTATCAAACGTTTTTCTGATGTCAGTTAAGAAACAAAAAAGTGACGTCGGTTGTCCTTTAAAGGACAACCAACACCATTTTTTTTCTAACTGACATCAGAAAAACGTTTGATAGCATCTCAAATACCCAAAACATGCAGGCTGATATTTTTAGTGAAGTGCAAAACACCAATAAAAATGACTTAAAGTGTCCAAAAACGACTTCAAATTGAACCCGGAAGTGGCCAGTTTCAGAAGGTCCGGCCCCCTTGTTCGTGACGTCACGCAAAGACGTCTTGCCTTGCTCGAAAATCAAAACAATGGCTTAAGATTGGGAGAAGATGCGTTCTTGTTACTCATCCAGTTATGAATATGATTCAAATAGTTCTGAAGAGGAAAGCATCAATGTTTGCAATCGATTAAAGATGTTCTTCTGGGTCATTTTGAGGCATCAACACTGATGTGTAGCGTCCCAGAAAATGCAAAAGATGGCGCCAAAGCTCCGTTGGAAATGGGCTTATTTGAATGCTGGGAATTTGTGTCAGCGAATATGAAATAGTAGTCTTGGTGCCACACACAACGATTCACCATCGCGTTATTCATGTGTTTTCCTTCTAATTTCGCTATCAACACAGATCAACACGAATTTTTCAGACCAAACAAACTATCCAAAATGCATTGTGGGTCGCTTTCTCGGTCAGTGACGATGCCTACCGTGACGTCACGGTAGGTATCGTCACAACTCAAAAACAAGACTTCCTGAATATTCAGCGCGAGTCTTAAAATGTAAAATATACCTTTAATATGCAGTGGAATCTTTGTAAAATACGCTCAGTAGAAGTCATTTGAAGTGATTTTACAAATCCAATATAAAGTCCAAAGTGCACATATATATCAGTGGCGAGCTGTGCATATCACACCTGGGCCTTCAGTAGTGCTACATCAATCCAAGCGGCGACTATAAATAAAACGTGTGGTGTGATTTACTCGAGCGTCCCGTTTGCCAGAAAGAAAGAAATATTGTCATGTCAGTTTATACCATGAACGTGTCAATTCTTGATATGGGGTCAAAAGTCGCTCTTTCACACCGATGAGAAGATTTAACAACAGGATTGGGAAGCATTTCCGACCTTTTATAACTCATTTCGATTTGTCCACTCCAGTGCCAGGTTGTTTTTTTTTTTTTTGCCATTTTTACTCAAATAGCAGGACCCTCAGAATGTTGCGTTTTAGCCATCAAGGAAGGCGTCCAATGTTCACTCCCTACCTCCTTTATTTTTGTATTTTCATTCACTGGCAACTACCTACTGTGACCGTCTGCCTTGCTGGCGCATGACCCGCATTCCTGTCGGTGGACCAGAGACACGGCCACTCAAGCTTTTAAGTATTCTCACTGACCATGGTAACGTGGACAAATGAATCAGGTTGCTGAAATTCTTGATTCTGCCCACATTCCACACTTCTCCATCAATTCCATTTACAATTCAGTATTGCATACAGCATTTGATGTTTTACCAAACTACGTCTCCCGTCACTATCATTGATCATATTGCCGACTGACTGGATGGGCTACCATAACCACCCACCACATGGGCTTGCGTTAGTCTGCGACCAGTCCAACTAGATTGATAACTGATTTTTTTTCAATCCTCCTTAATTCAGTTAAAGATGTCAACAGAATTAAATATTGGCTAGATTCAGGTGGAGTGCAAGTGAAACAGTCTGTGGAAAGTGAACCATCATGAATAAATCAAGTATGATGCAAATTTAAATGACAGTTCATGGTATCTTGCTTTAGCCAATAGTTAGGTGTATGTATGTATATATAAATATACACACACACACAGTCAGGAAGCTTGAGGGTTCTGCGCAGTATCCGTGCTGTTCCCAGCACTGCGCTTTTCTGGACCGAGATATCCGATGTTGTTCCCGCGATCTGTTGCAACCACTCGTGGAGTTTGGGGGTCACTGCCCCGAGTGCTCCGACCACCACCGGCACGACTGTCACCTTGACCTTCCAGGCTCTCTCCAGCTCCTCTCTGAGCCCTTGGTATTTCTCCATTTTCTCATGTTCCTTCTTTCTGATGTTTCCATCACTCGGGACCGCTACATCCACGACAACGGCTTTCCTTTCCCCTTTATCTATGACCACGATATCTGGTTGGTTGGCCATTACCATCTTGTCGGTCTTTATCTGGAAGTCCCACAGGATCTTTGCTCGGTCATTCTCCACCACCTTGGGAGGTGTTTCCCATTTTGACCTTGGGGTTTCCAGTCCATACTCCGCACAGATGTTTCGGTAGAATATATGTATATATAATTTGTGACATAAGAAAATAAATCACACACACCTGGATGAGGTTGCTCGAGCATGACATGCTTTCCTTGGCGAGGAACTTTCAGATGCTCTGAGTGTCCTACGCCGGCACATTGTCATGGTGACGCAACAATGGGTTATTATGCCACAACTGACACCGTCTTTTCGCAAATAAGCAAACGCCGCTTGGTCTTTGTTGCCAGGATTGTCAGGCCAAGACAGAGTGCGACAACTAATACATGTAGTTTGTAATCTTCTTCTTTTCCTTTTGGCTTTTCCCTTCAGGGCTCGCCACAGCGAATCTGTGCTCCATCTTCAGAGGTTTGATTTGCATGTTTGTTTTGGCCATGCTTTTACATCGGATGCCATGGGTCACAACCCTCTGTATTTATCCAGGCTTGGGACCGGCACAATAAGACACTGGCTTGTCTCCCATTGTGGCTACAGTACAAGCAAGTCTATTGGTTTGAAAAATAAGATGAAGATTTTCTGACAGACATTGTACATTTGTACATGTGAGTGAAAGCGTTGAAATTAGAGATGTTAACTTAGAATTGAAATGTTGCCCTGACCTCCTAACTTTTCAATTGTCTTCCTTTGATTCAGGATGGGCTTACCAAATGAAATCTTCCAAATCTATCACCGTCATCTTTTCACACTTTCACGTGTTGCTGCCTCCTCCTTCGAAGACATTTAAACAGCTTCTTCCCCCAAGCCATTAACTCTTTGAACTCTTTCAACAGTAGCCTAAATGGAACTGTATAGTGCCACTTAGCAGTTTTTTTGACAACGATACTAGTGCAGCGTGTTCTACCGGAAACAAATTCCTTGTGTGTCCTACATACTTGGCAATAAAGATGATTCTGATTCTGAGATAATTTCGGCTTCTATTTTCTGACAGCATGAATTGGATGTTGAAATTGCTTACATTTATGTGGTCATATGATTTCACTTGATAAAATCATCTGCATTTAGATGTAAGGGGGATACATACTACTTTAAAAGTCTATCAAGATGATTTGTTGTTGTTGTTGTGGCAGCACGGTAGACAACCGGTTAGCTTGTCAGCCTCAGAGTGCAGAGGTCCATCCCCGACCTTGTTGTGTGGAGATTGCATATTCTCTTCCTGCCCGCGAGGGTTTGGTTCTGGAAACGGCTCTCAGTATGAGCCAATGTCTATTTGAAGACACGGCTCATTTGTTCCTACATACAGTTTACCATGCAGATAAAATGGGGCACATCATCTGTTGATCACGAAAGTCACTCTTTCGATTGTTTTTGTCTGGTAACAAGCACAATGACGTAGATTTAGTGCATCGCTCGGATTGGATTTTTCTGTCACACATTTTCCGAGTGACTTGTTGCCAGGCAGTACCATAGGTCTATTCAAAATGTTCCGCGCTACTCATTGCCGCTAGGATCTTTCAAAGGCAACCGCAAGTAACATTTAACAAAAAGTAAAGTGATGACAAGTATCCCTGTTCATTTTTGGAAATGATCCTGAAAAAGCCTAATTAAAATAAAATGACTGAATTATTTGTGTGCTATTTCACTATGGCAACAAAAGACAGATCGTTGTGCTGTTTTTTTCTTCAAAATCAGAATCAGAAAACCTTTAATAGTCCCACAATGGGAACATTTGCAAATCCCCCTTCTGTGACTGATGGATCACATTCGTTTGATTTGAAATCAAAGTAAAGTACGTCCATTGTTTGGCAAGGTAGTTTGTCAGCTCGATTGTTTTGGTATTTCATCATGTAACAGGTCAACTAAAAATAGCCCAACATTGCATCACTCACGTTGGCGGTGACATACAAAAGTGTGGACTTCAGTAAAGTCGAGATTGAACTATTGATTTGAGCCGATGTTTGTCGTTTAACTGAATGTGTTTTGTGATGGCCACTTTTTCTGTACTGTATCGTATTAGTCTTCAATCCGTCCTCTCTTTTCTCTTTGGAATTCATTCAGCACAATCTGCGTGTTTTCTCACGAGCACGAAAGCAACAACTTGCAGTTATTCTCAGCAGCTGATGAAGTGTATGACTCTGGGGTGTCGGTGCCAATACTTACAATGAAAAGAACATCACATTCGTTTTGTGATTTCATTCACTTAAATGAAATCCAAAACATATTTTACAAATGCAAAACATCCATTCATAAATGAAATATATCCATCTATTTTCTGAACGGATTACCATGGGTTGTACTTCCGAATAGTCCATTTTTAAACAATTTTTAGAAACGCAGTGTGACTGAAGATCACTATTTCTTTTTAATTGAAGTTTGTTTTTGAAAACATGCCTCATGAAAAGAAGTCAAGAAAGGGAAAATGATTTTCATTTACTGCGTTATTTTTCTGATGACAAAATGTTGAACATTTTCAGATATTCTGAACTTATCGGTACAGTATGCTCCAGCAACAGAATGACAATAATAATGATATCATGACGGTGTTGTGTGAATTCCACTTTTTCACCCGCATATTATTGATCTCAATGTTTCACATTAGGCTCTGGAGTTAGTTGTATCCCACCAACCTCCTAAGGACTGCTCGGATAGGCTCTAGCAAGTCTGTGACTCGCGGCATCAGGCCTTTGCGTTGGAGCTATACACGTATATGGTCCATCCGATCAGCGTCAAGATGGAAGCATCTTTATCTTGCTGTTGGCACAGTTGTCGTCTACCGTGTTTGGGGCTGTGTTCCTCCTTTCTCAGCATTCTGGGAAACACATCTGCTTCACCTGTCATACATTTGCTTCAAGAAAATCTGCTGTCCTTGTGTGCAAAAATGGATGCATCTCAGTTTTTGTGCAGGGGCACGTCGAGATATAGGGTGCTTGCTAATTTGCTCGTTAGTCATTCAGTGTACTTGACTTTGGAGGTGTCGGACGTTTCGCTTCTCATCCAAGACGCTTCTTCAGCCAACTAAAGTCTTACTGGTAGTTTCGGCCCTATATAGTATATATCCCTACTGTCCAGACGTGGCGGTGCCGGACTCTGCTATGATTGGTCCTCTCTCTCAAGTTGGGGGGAGCAGAGGACTACTCCCTGCGGCTCCACTGATTACTTCTATTGTCCAGACTGACGACTGGCCTGATTGTCTTTTGGACGAACGACACAAATTGAACCTCAGACCACCATATTGGTTGAGTGAAGGATTTTGCTGTTTTATGAAAATAGCTTCTTTGACTCCTCAGATGCGGGACAATTGAATTGGTCTAACAGGCCTCGTTATTGCGAGGACGCCGCACTGCACATCCACGGGCCTTGGACTACAACAAAGTCTCGGGTCACTAAGTAAAAATAAGCAGAAAAGAAGTGGTCACGAGTCAATGTTAACAACTTTCTTTCTTTCTTTTTATCAACACTGTTCATGACAAATATATCGATTGGATTGGATTTGCCTTTATTAGTCTCGCAGTGGAGAAATTGACATTTGACAGCAGCAAAGTGATGAAAGTATCGGTTATATCGATAGTACTGCTTATTACGATACTATTTCTATGAACGCAAGGAGAAAATTTACATGCCGCAGGATCGGATATATCGATAGTCCGGTTATATTGATATTTTTTTCGATATAACGAGACTTTACTGTATATTTTCCTCGCTAATATGTCAATATACAATATATCTTTTTCAATCTACTAGATGAATAATTCTCAACATTTACTGAGCCAACACACATATTTTGAATTTAACAAGTTTCAAGCAAACAAAATTGTGATAAAAAAGGATACCCGTCAAGGAAATACTGTACTTTTGACAATCTAATGTTTACGTTCTGCCATCGTACAATATTGCTGGCATAGATAGATGGACAAAGATACATTATTTGCTTTAACTGGTTGGGAAATACTGCACTTGACTAAATCTATTCATTTAAATCCTTCTCCTTCAAAGCTTTTTTTTCCACTATATTTGTTCAACAAAGTTGAAAATGCAATTAAATCAGTGTTAAATTTGTAGGACTAATGGCCTGAAGAAGTGTGTTTGTGTGTGTGTGGGTGTGCGTGTATGCGTATGTGTGCGTGTGTGTGTGTGTGGGTGCGCATGCCTGTCTCATGATTTCAGGTTGCTGCCAAGGATGGCGGGGATGAAGGAACCGCAGTTCCCAGAGGAAAAACCCTTGCTTCCAGAGCAGAGAGGAACCGATTTGGACATGGTCAGTTCACTTGCTTTAATTTGTTTTATATTATATCTCAGAATCAGAATCGCCGGTATTGCCAAGTATGTAGAACACACAAGGAGTTTGTCTCCGATAGAATTTCAAGTCTAACTCTAAACTCATGATATGTATCTTTTTTTTTTCTATTACCCCACGCAGCATTTTAATCGGGCCCCCTCGTGTGTTTGAACATGGTCAGATAAGCATGGCTTTCATCTGATTTTGCACCCGAGTTCCTCCCATGTTGGGGACCTCGATGGTCCTGATGGAGGTGATTGCTTGACCAACGAAATGTGAACCATGTCGGACGGACACAGTCATGTTCATCCATTTCTGGCTCCATCCAGTTTTGTCCTTGGGTTGCAGCAAGGCACCACGTGTGTTCGCCCACGTGGGTTTAGGTCGGTTTCTGACTGTCTCAACCACTTTGCCCCATGTGGTCTTGAATTGCGATCTGGGTGGTTGTTATCTGCGTTCCAGCAGGTCAAATGATAGGCGAGCCACGTCGACCACAGTTTGCCCATTTTAGGTTCCAATTGCTTTTGGTGAGTCACTTATTGTGACACGTTAAAGGGAAATTAACACTCATTTCACCAAACTAATGTTTAAATCAAGGGTGCTCACACTTTTTCAGCTACTTTTCAAATGACCAAGTCAAAATGATTTACCCATTAGTATGCATTTATTGAGAAATATATTGAGGATTCTTGCAACTTATGTAAATGTATAACCGCATATGTTGCAAAACACAACATCGCGATGTACATTTTTTTGCCATTACCTTTTAGTTCACTCTCTGGTAACTGGCAGACGAGACAAACACACTTTAAAAATGTCAGTGTAAAAAGAGTCCTACTCCCATTCCGTTTGAAAGTGTTCTTTTTTTCTTATGACTTGGTCCAGCTCCCCCAATCATTTTTTTAGCCTATTTTATGTTTAAGAGGCAAAAACTTAACTTTGCAACACCGAGGGGCATTGTTTGAGCACACACAGTGTACCTAATAATGAAATGTCATCTTACTGGTTGTCCAGTGTATCAATCAATTGAAGGATGGCTGATCGTCTCGTCTGATGTCTAGTTTTTTTCCAAAACAATGCAAATTTATTTGTATAGCGTCAGTTCATAACAATGTCACATCACCTTGTCATGCGATCTACCAATAGTACCTTGGAAATCGACTGGTCGATCATGATCCATGTATTGACCACCCCTGGTTTAAATGATATGATGGATGTTGGTAAAATGCATCTATCTATCTATCTATCTATCTATCTATCTATCTATCTATCTATCTATCTATCTATCTATCTATCTATCTATCTATCTATCTATCTATCTATCTCTGCGTTGTGGAACCACACACAATCACCCTTTGACATGGATGAGGGCCCTTTGGCAGGGAAGCAGGGAGGCGAGGTTATTGTCTGAACATAATAAAGTTAGTTATTTTCAATTGTTGAACAAAAGCAAACAATGTAACGCATTTTCAGGTGTATAAGTCTCACCGGGCTATAAGGCGCACCCCAAATGAATGGTGTATTTTCAAACTTTTCCCATATTTCAGGCGCACCGGACTCTATAAGATGCAGATTCTTTACTTACAGACAGTGTATTGTAGGTGTTCAAATACCTGACATGTTTCGGCGTCTACTTCCGCCTTGGTCAGAGTGTCACGGATGTTGTTGTGACGCGCCATTTTCAGCTGGGGTTACACCTACACTGTCACACTGTAAGTAAAGAATCTGCTTTAAATTAGATATCAAGTAGACAGAATGAACTTAGTACAATGATCTATAAGATGCACTTTCAATGAATGACATGATTAAAAAAGGTTTACAAGTATGTATATATATATATATATATATAAGGCACACCGCATGATATAAGGCGAGTCTGGGATTACATTTGATCTATCCCAGCATAGACTGCACACTACTTCTAAAGGATGAAATGTCGTCCTGTCTGCTGACGGTAGTTGCAAGACCTCTTGCGGCTCAATAATTACTTCACATATAAGGTGCACTGGTATATTGGGCGCAGTGTGATTTTTTTTTTTGGAAGAATATTAATTATTTTGGCTGCGCCTTATACACCAGAAAATACGGTACCTTTGACCTGGTAGATAGTAAGTTTAGTCTGAATGTGACGCTCACCATTTTTCCTTCACTGGTTTACATTTTTTTTTTTTTTTTTTTTTTTTTGACGAGGATACACAGACACAAGGGCGATGTATTTGTTTTTTTGAACCCAGACAATGCAACAAATTGACATATTTTTCATCCTTACTGCACATAGGCAAGTGGTTTGCAGGTCATTTCGTGCCGAGTCATTGTTCAACATGCAGTGGAGTGATCCAGAGAGGGTGCACTCCTCCCGCCGCTAACTTTGACCAACCGTACAGCCCGGGCGCCACGGTATCGGCGCGTCTAGGCGGGATTCTGATTGAGAGGCGTTAAGTCATAATGCCGCATATAGTAGCCTCACACCATTGGCTCCTCAGCCAAGCACACGCACCAAGTGTCTGAACATGCGGTTCCTCTCGTACTGAGCAATCTTGCTATAGCGGCAACACATCATTGTTAGAATTGGTGATATACACATGCTAAAAACATCCTGTTGTTTCATTTCTACTTATTCTTATCAATTAGTAAGTCCATATATGTATCTCGTTTAGTTATTTGTATATGTTAATTAGTATACATGGACTCAGCTTGTACTTAGTTACCGTAGAAATCTAGCTGTTATGTTTCAGTCTAATAATGAATATTCATGATTGTATCTAGCAGATGATAGGTCCTTTTCAAAGTGACATCACTCCTGTTGTTTATATATGTCTGAGACGAGTTCTCGCGGGCTCTGTCTCTCTCGCTCTCTTGCCTCTCTGTCCCTTGGCCTAGCTTCTCCCCTGGAGGACATCCTCTAGCTGCCTGATAATAAATATTCCTTTTTTTGTATATCACCTTGCTTCCTGCTGATTTAATATTTCGACTTTATAGTGGACAGCTGAACCAGGAAGAAGAATTTTTTTAACCCAACAATCATCAGTAGGGTAAAACCAACCTGTTTCACGAGGGTCTAATAATTTTGTTTAAAACCCACGCTGATATCTTGTCACGTCAATGAAGAGAGCAATCTTAATTTGGTGCAAAGCAACCAGAAGGACACAATAAATCAGATCATTTTGTACAGGTGGACAGATTTGCTCATGACTTCCTGCTCTTCGAGTAAATCCTCAATCTCATGGACAGCCTTATTGATTCCGTATTTTGTGAATGCCTGACACATTTCTTTGTAAAGTGGAGTAGAAGGCGACAAAAACTACGTTGACACATAACCATTTCGATTGTCAGTGTATTATTCGTCTTTATTTTGTTGAAGCTCTGCTTTCGCAAGCGCTTTTTCTTTGAATTACAAAGAGAAACATTGACTCACTACATGAATTCACGTGCAGTACGATAATATGCAATTCTTTATAAAGAAGGCAAAAGTGAATGTTGTGTTTCACCACACAGCCGGAAAAGGGAGAAGAGGCATCAGGCGGACAGGAGTGCCCTTCGACGCATAAGCCCTTCAACAACCCCCCACCGCACAGTCGCCCTACTCATCGTTGGCATGTCATTGCACGGCATTGGCTTCGCCAGACCCGCCGCCGGACCAGCGGGACTCTTCCGGTAATAACCACAGCAAACAACAACACAAACTAGATATAAAATATTGATTTCAGAAAAACAAAATGCACAATACAGAGTTGATCACTTATTTCTTTCATTCATTCATTTTCCAAGCCGCTTTATCCTCATTCGCGTCGCGCGGGCTGCTGGAGCCAATGCCCAACTGTCTTCGGCCAGTAGATGAGGGACACTCTGAACCAGTTGCCAGCCAATTGCAGGGCCCACAGAAACGAACAAATCTTTGCGCTCAGACTCACGCCTACGGATAATTTGGAGTCTTCAATCAGCCTGCCGTGCATGTTTTGGGAATGTGGGAAGAAACCAGAGGACGCAGAGGCCAGAGTTTTTCTCTTTCAAGGTTCAACTAATGACTCGACACCCAGGGAAGATTGCCCTTTTTGACGGCGGGAGAGGATCTGTGAGGGTAAATGACAGTAGTTGCCCCATCAGAATCAGAATCATCTTTATTGCCAAGTATGTGGAACACACAAGGATTTTATTTCCGGTCGAACACGCTGCACTAGTATCATCAGCCAAAAAAATTGCAAAGAGGCACTATACAATTCCATTTGGGCTACTGTTGAAAGAGTTAATGGCTTGGGGGAAGAAGCTGTTTAAATGTCTTCTGGATTTGGTGCGCATGGATCGGTAGCGCCTGCCTGAGGGGAGTAGCTGGAAAAGGTGGTGGGCAGGGTGCGGAGGGTCCAGTAGGATTTTCCGCGCCCTAGTTTGGATTCTTGCAGTGTGCAAGTCCTCGAGAGTGGGTAGGGCGCTGCCAATGATTTTTTCCGCCGTCCGAACTGTCTGTTGAAGTCGGATTTTGTCCATTTTTGTTGCGGCCCCGAACCAAACGGTGATGGAAGAACACAGGATGGATTCGATGACAGCCGTGTAGAAATGTTGCAGCACCTCCTGTGGCAGGCCATGCTTCTTTAGCAGCCTCAGGAAGTACATTCTCTGTTGGGCCTTTCTCAGGATAGAGTTGGTGTTGACCTCCCACTTCATGTCCTGGGAGACTGTGATTCCCAGGAACTTGAAGGTCTCAACGGTTGACACCAGGCAGTTGGATAGTGTGAGGGGTAGCTGTGGTGATGGATGTTTCCCGAAGTCCACGATCATCTGAACTGTCTTGAGCGTGTTCAGCTCCAGGTTGTGACGGCTGCACCAGAGCTCCAACTGCTCCACTTGTTGTCGGTACGCAGACTCGTCGCCGTCTTTGATGAGACCGATGACTGTGGTGTCGTCTGCGAACTTTATGAATTTGACAGCTGGGTGCGTTGAGGTGCAGTCGTTCGTGTAGAGAGAGAAGAGCAATGGAGAGAGGACACATCCCTGCGGGGCTGCAGTGCTCGTGGTTCGTGTTGTGGATGATATATTTCCCAGTCTGACCTGTTGTGTCCGTCCTGTCAGGAAGCTGAGGACCCACTGGCAGATCGTAGGGGACACTCCAAGCTGGAGAAGTTTGGGGATGAGGAGTTCTGGGATGATGGTATTGAACGCAGAGCTGTAGTACACAAACAGGATCCTTGCATAGGTTCCTGTGTTTAATTGTTGACATATTCAAACAAGAAAAATACTGCTCCTGATATTGGCATAATACAACCCTGTAGTCATCTGATTTTCCTGAATTAAGCATTGAATGACAGATACGTTGAGACCTTTCACTTTGGTCTACATCAAATCAGCAGGTTCCAGAATTCACAGATGACAAAGGTCTGCTTCTTGGTGTTCTACAACACTTCATTCCCAAATTGTTTATTCCCACGTTTTGACCGAGGCTCAACCTCTCCCATCTGTTCACCCCCTTGCTTTGACGTGAGAACTGTGGACGTCAAAAGCCCTCTGCGCAAAAAAGCCCTTTGCTCGCAGGCATTTGAGAGCGCGCTATACACATCCAAACATTGAGACACGCGTGAGTTAAATGAAACTTTAAACATGATACCATTTGGCTCCTAGCCTCCTTCTATATCACTGGGCTGCCCTTTATCACTTCTGTTTGATGCAAATATCGTACAATTTATAAATTCCTATGAAGATAATCTCTGTACTTGTTCTGACTCAAATGAAGGTGATAGTTCATCAGTGATTGTAAGCTGCATATTTGACCAAAAAGGCAGGAATAACCTCTGAACTTCTCATCAGTAAGTCGGAGGGCACCTATAGAGAAAAACAGTCGATCACACCCACACCGCCACTGAGTGGGAAACAATTCCACCCTGCACGCACATAGCTCAGGCGACCACTTCACCATCAATAACTTGACCAGTAACCGCCCATGTTGTGTCACCACAAAGCATACAGTTTGACTTTAACCTTTGGTGCAATTGGTGCTCAAAGGTGCACATTTTGAAAGAGAAAGCACATTGAAAATGTAATCAGCATGATAATAGGGGGAAAAACAGGTGACATCGACCAGTTGGATAGAGATGATGAGGATGAGGATGCAGAATGGACTCCTCAGGACATGCATGACAGTTGAGACAGCACTGACGAGGAAGACAATCAAATTAATGTGTTTCCCCGACAAGGACAAGCTCAGATTTTGAAGTTCGAACAAGAACACAAGAGTCAGTGAATGGCAATGCAAAAAGGAGAGAATACAGATGGAAAAAAAATCCCAATATCATGCTAGAGCTACCGATTTTGTTGCATATGTTGATGAAGGTAAGGAGGACAAATGTGACTGACAAACCGTTTGAAAAACAGATCTGGTGTCTAGAGATGAAATTGTTAGGGTCATTATTAATGTACCAGGAATCAAAAGTAAAGGGGCGGGCAGGGGAGAAGAGCCTTGTCACGTCCGCACGAGGCAAATTAAACAACCTCGTCGTCAGCAGTACAAGGAGATGCAGCGCACGGTTAAAGTAAAGGTGGCAAGGCCAAACAAGAGGCCTATGATGACTTGTATGCTCGGCTGGACAGCAAGGAAAGTGAGACTGATCTTTACAGGCTGGCGAGACAGAGAGACAATGACGGTAAGGACTAGCGACCTCCGTCTGGCCGTTGGACTGAGGGTGGTAACCGGATGACAAGCTCGCTGACGCTCCTATGGGTGGTCCCCGGTCCGACACGATGTCCAACGGAATCCCGTGGAGACGGATGACGTGGTTGACCAGCAGTTGGGCCGTCTCAATGGCGGACGGCAACGTGGTTAACGGGATGAAGTGGGCCAACTTAGTCCACCAGCGTGAAGACGACCGTCTTGCCACGGGAAGGGGGAAGACCCGTGATGAAATCCAGGGAGATGCGGGACCAAGGTCGGGAGGGGACTACCAGCGGCTGGAGAAGTCCCGCCGCGGGATGGTGTGACACCTTCCCACAGGCGCAGGCCGGGCATTCCTTGACGTAGTCAACGACGTCCGTCCGGCGCTCCGGCCACCAGAACCTTGATTACGCCGTCCTCCGGGGTTAGCAAGTTCGCTGTCGCCCCCCATCTGTATGGGCTCGCGGCTCCCCTACTGACGGCGGGCCCGCTCGCTGTTGCCGGGAGATGACGTCTGCAGCCGGATCCCGGTTTTCGCCTCGCCTCCGTAACGTGAGGGGTGCGGCAAGGGATGCTTGCGACTGCTTACCGAGGGAGGGGCGTCAAAGTCGGGATGCTTGTCTCAACCCCTTCTAAGCGTTGAACCAGCATGGACATCGTACCACGGCTCTCCGCGATAGCTTGCGCCAGCTGGCTCCGCCTGATGAGCGAGTGCGGACGTAAACTTGTCTCTATCGGCGGGATCCATAGTGGCCGGCGTTCTCTGTCATGTCAGCACGAGGCAAATTAAATGACCTCGTCGGACAAAAAAAGGAGCTGGATCCAAAGTACACGATGAAGTGAGAACAAAATCGGCCCCAAAATTGAGCCCTGCGGAACACCTCATGACAGAGGGGCAGTACATGACTCAGAGCAACAAAGGCGAACACAAAAGGTTCTGTCAGAAAGATAGGATCTAAACCAGTCAAGAGCACTACCGGTAATGCCCACCAAGTGCTGCTAACGAGACAGTAGAATACTTTGATCCATTGTATCAAATGCTGCAGTCAGATCTAATAAAACCAGACACAAGTTAACTCCAGTGTCATTGGCCAGGAGGATGTCTTTAGAAACCCATAACAGGGCTGACTCTGTGCTATGCATCGTCTTGAAACCTGACTGGAAGACCTCCAAGATGTTATGTTCGTCCAAGAAAGATTTCAACTGCATGTGCACCACTTTTTCAAGCAATTTTGAAATGAAAAGCAGTTTCGAAATAGGCCTAAAATTTGACAGTACATCTTGATCAAGACCAGGTTTCTTGATCATGGGTTGGACAACAGCATGTTAAAACTGTTGAAGGACATTTCCAGAAGAGAGCCTGCTGTTGACAAAGGCGAAGACCGATGTTCCAATACTCGGGAGAAATTCCTTAAATAAATGTGGAGGAGAGAGTCACAGGGTGAGACATCTGGCTTAGACTGGTGAGCCACATCCTTTCAGAGGGTCAAGGATACAGCTTCAAAGGGATTTAATTTAGCACTGCTGAACACGAGACAGTAACATAAGGGTCCAATGTGGTATTGAAGCAAAAGTCCTAGCAGTAGAAACCTGCTCAATGAAAAACTGAACTAATCTGTTGCACATCTCAGGTGAAGGTTCCGAGCAAGTAGACCCAGGGGGTTTGGATACAGAATTGGTGTTTTTAAATAGTATACGTGGGTTGTGACAGTTATCCTGAATAAGGTCCGACAAATATTCTCTTTTAACCTTTTTTATTGTGAATCGTTAGTTAGACCAGTAGTCTTTCCATAATTGAGAAGACACCTGAAATTTGTCTGCTTTACGACACCCCTGTCAAGCTGTGCGAGATTTGTCATTAAACCAAGGCTCAGGTTTAGGTTTTGGGGCCACGGATTTAGAAGGCCCCACTGAATTTGGAACGGCACGGCACGATGAGTTCAACCAAGAGGTGTCACATGAGGGTACACAAAGTTTAAAGGCATTGGAGAACTGGCGAGCAGTGAGAGGATTAAAGATTCGCCATTTGCAGCCAGGGGCGACAGATGTTATTGATAGGACTACATCAAATAAGACTGCCATGTTATCAGAAATCCCCATTTTCATAGACTTCCAATTTTGATACCGCTAGTCCATAAGCAAAGGACCAAGTATAAAATATGTCCTTCTTCGTGTTGGGTGGGTCACATGTTGCACATAATTTAATGACTCTTAGGAAGTCCTTTGCTATTGGTTTTTCTGGGCAGCACACATGGATATTGAAATCTCCCACGAGGAAGATATGATCATATTTGAGCCTGATTTCCGCAAGAAGGGTTGAAAAGCCGTTGAAAAAGTCTTTGTTGTATTTAGGAGGCGAGTAGATGACAGGGCAAAGCGCAGGGATAATCATGCCATGCTTGATTGTGGCCCAAGGACAAATGAAAACCATTAGTTTTGGAAAATTTAGGGTACTCAGTAAACACCAACATACACATTCTTTATACGTGATGATTGACCCGAATTTAGCTTGCATTAACATGTTCCGAACACTGATTTTAAATGGATAAATTTTAATTCCTGGTGAGGATAACATGGCTAAATTATATCCATCAAGTTTTCTTTCTCTCAACTCAGCATACTGGATAATATCGAGAAGAGCGTCTCCTGCTGGTCGCGCATCTGCTCTGTTGTTCGTGTATTTTCTCTCTCTGCAATCTGTTCAACCACTGCCTTGCTTTTTTTCTAGCAGTTCCACGGGCGAGTCTGCCATGTCATTCATATTTGGGGGATTTTAAACCATGGTCATTTTTCATTTGACGTATTTTGAAGCCAAGTTACCCTTCGTTTGCTCCCATTTATGTTAAATGGGATTTTGGCCGCCAAAGAACATCGGCAACACTTACCAATTGTCTCAATTCTTCACTTAAGATGAATGTCCAATGCCGTACATTTAACAACATTTGTGAGGTGGAATACGACCGGCGTTATTAAAGATAATCTTGTTGTTTGACATAATCGTGCGCAGTTTATGATGACCCAATAATCATGATTTTGAAAATGTAAATAATCTCATTTTTTTCTTAAATAAATCAGGATATATCGTGTTGTATAATTTTGGTTTTGAACGGAGACCATGTTCCATCATTCATGAGTGTTTTTCTCTCCTCCTTGTGTCTCTCTCACCAGGAGAACTGTGAGCAGATGATGCCAGTAGGTGATTGGAAGGTATGCTGCTATTGTTGTCTTAACCTTTTCAACTTTTGAGGTCCTACCATCTGTTGAATGTCATGTTTGCCATCCTTCATGTTTCCAATATTAGAATTATTGTTTAATTTATATTATTCTCAACATTTTTAAATGTGGAATCTATTTTAATATGTAATATTTGCACTGCACACTATTGTTTTTAACTGAACCACTATCAAATGAAAGGGTCAAAGAAGAAGCAATTACCCTGGCCTCTGCAGCAATGTTATATTAATCCAAAGAGAGGAAACAAGTGAGAAATGCAGGACAATTAATGATTTTTTTCCAGACTATCGCCTCCATTCAATGAATGTTCTTGTGCAGTCGCTTGACAAGACTCACCACACTTTTTCAATTTAGCCACACACAAACACAATAAAGCCGACTTTGACTTTGATATATGAGAAATTATGAAGACATATCACTCACGCACCCTGTAACTTGATAACATGATAAACTCTCCACTGTAGTAACCCTTGTCCCTCAAAGTATTGCCGGTAATGAATATTGTGTTATATACAGTAATTTATATGTGAAACAAGGTGTGCAACAAAAGTTCCTTAACAGGTTTGACAAATACCAGTATGTATTTCATACATTTATAATTACAAACAATTATAATACAAGTAATGGACTGAGACTGGCAGTTCCGGACCGAGCATTATTATGTGCCGAATCATCTATCCTAGTCACCTGAGCTGGCCCGCTTTATGGGATTTTTTTTTGTACTTCTTTAGCCTTATGCTTGGGCATCAAGTCTCAAAAGTTGGGAACAGGACACTTCGATTGAAAAGAGTTGGCTCTCAGTTTTGATGCCCTGGGCCCCCTCTTTTGCTCTTCTGAATAGACCAATGGCTCGTAACTTGGTTTGATTGAAACCCGGGAGTTTGGTGAGTCGGTCTCAGGGGTTTGACAGTCTCTTCGGACCTGGGACTCTATTGGTTAGGAGATAACTGCTCGATGTCCTCTGATCCTCTGTTTAGTCTTGGTACTTCTAATAATTGGATTGGATTGGATTGGATTTGCCTTTATTAGTCTCACAGTGGAGAAATTTACGTTTCACAGCAGCAAAGTGATGAATGTCTGGTCAGCAGACCTCAAGTGCTGGGAAGGGGTGTAGGGGCGGATGAGATTGGAGAGTTAAGGGGGTGCTGGGTCATTTAAAGATTTGAAAAAAAATAATGGGATCTTAAGGAACACTCTACATTTTTTAGGCAGCCAGTTAAAAGATGTCAGAGTGGGAGTTGTGTGCTTCACCCTACGAGTATCACCAGTCAAGAGGTGAGCAGCAGCATTCGGGACCAGCTGGAAACTTTATGGAGGATTGGCTGGCTCCGAAGTAAAGTACATTACAGTAAATTCATCCAGGATGTGACAAGTCAGCTTTATTGTCAAATATGCTAATATGCATGACATACAGAACAGATGAAATGACTGTCCTCTCGGACCCAGCATGCGAGGCACTTATAATGACTTTAACAAACATAATAAACATGAAAACGGCAATTTTCCGGGAGAGGGGAGCCGCTGCGTTTTCACGCGCCGCCATCTTGGGAAAAACAAAGAAAACAAAAATAACAAATAATATGACAACACAACGACGCAGAGTCATTCATTCTTCAGGACTTGCTGTACCCTCTTTATGATGACATGAAGCAGTTCTAGATGAAAGAGGAGAGGATCAAAGCATCCATTTCAGCAGTGGATCAGGGACGTCATGGTGGAATTTGCACGTCTACTACAAGCTAAATGTTGAAAGCAAACACGAAGCTGTAGCATCCATTGACGAAAAGACAATTCCAAGCCGCGACAATTCCACACGTGCATCGGCGCTCTGCGCTGATGCTCCTTTCTTCTTATCGCGGGCTCCTCAAGCCATGCATCCATCCAACCGCAGACTGACCAACAGCACCGACCTTTCCGCTGAACAAAGCAGGGCTGTGAAGATGCTGCCCATTACAGGCGCAAAAAAAGGCACAATGGCCCCTTTGGTGTCCAGCGATGACAGTCGAATGGCACCGAACATTCCTCCATTCAAAAAGAGTACTGGCATATTCATGCTGCCGAAAAGGCGCAACCCCTCAGCACAGTCTTCTCCTTGATGATTGTCGTGACCAAAAATGCTGAAAAACAATCCATAACCGTTCCACACGACGCACAACAACATAAAGTGACAAAAGAAAACACAATAACATGACAAAAACAACAAAAAAGCAAGGCTCATGAGAGCACTTGCTGACGGCTGCCTACTCAGGCGCCATCTTCATGAGAAATTAGGTTTAATGTAGCCACAAGAGGGCACAAGCCAGTGTCTTATTGTGCCGGTCCCAAGCCCGGATAAATACAGAGGGTTGTGTCAGGAAGGGCATCAGACGTAAAACATTTTGCCAAAACAAATATGCAAATCAAACCTCTGAATCCCATACCGGATCGGTCGAGGCCCGGGTAAACAACGGTCGCCATTGGTACTGTTGACCACCGAGTGGAAGAGAAGTAGATAAGGAGACTTGGTGGTGGAATGGGGAGGTGCAGGAGTGTATACAGAGAGAAAGAGGTTAGCAAAGAAGAAGTGGGACACTGAGAGGACGGACGAGAGTAGACAGCAGTGCAAGGAGATGCAGCACACGGTTAAAGTAAAGTTGGCAAAGGCCAAACAAGAGGCCTATGATGACTTGTATGCTCGGCTGGACAGCAAGGAAGGTGAGACTGATCTTTACAGGCTGGCGAGACAGAGAGACAAAGATGGGAAGGACCTGCAACAGGTTCGGGTGATTAAGGGTAGAGATGGCAATGTATTAACAGGTGCCAGTAGTGTGATGGCAAGATGGAAAGAGTACTTTGAAGAATTGATGAATGAGGAAAATGAGAAGGAACAAAGAGTAGAAGACGTGACTGTTGTGGACCAAGACGTAGCAAGCATTAGCAAGGATGAAGTGAGGAGGGCGCTGAAGAGGATGAAGGGGGGAAAGGCACTCGGGCCTGATGATTTACCAATCGAGGTATGGAAGTGTCTTGGAGAGGTGGCGATGGTGTTCCTGACTGGGTTATTCAACAAGATCTTAGATGGTGAACAGATGCCTGAAGAATGGAGACGAAGTGTACTCGTGCCCATTTTTAAGAACAAAGGAGATGTGCAGAGTTGTACTAATTACAGAGGAATAAAGTTGATGAGCCATACAATGAAACTCTGGGAAAGAGTAGTTGAAGCTAGACGAAGAGCAGAAGTGAACATTTGTGAGCAACAGTATGGCTTCATGCAAAAAAAAAGTACGGCAGATGCAGTGTTTGCTTTAAGAATGCTGATAGAGAAGTACAGAGAAAGTCAGAAGGAATTGCATTGTGGCTTTTTAGATCTGGAGAAAGCGTATGACAGGGTGCCCAGAGAAGAACTGTGGCATTGCATGAGGAAGTCTGGAGTGACCGAAAAGTATGTCAGAGCGGTGCAAGACATGTATCATGACTGTAAGACAGTTGTGAGGAGTGCTGTCGGTGTGACGGAGGAATTCAAGGTGGAGGTGGGACTCCACACGGGGTCAGCTCTGAGCCCCTTCTTGTTTGCTATGGTGATGGACAGGCTGACAGACGAGATTAGACAAGAATCTCCTCGGACCGTGATGTTTGCAGATGACATTGTGATCTGTAGCGAGAACGGGGAGCAGGTGGCGGAGAAACTAGAGATCAGAATCAGAATCAGAATCATCTTTATTGCCAACTATGTAGAACACACAAGGAATTTGTTTCCGGTCGAACACGCTGCACTAGTATCATCAGCAAAAAAATTGCAAAGAGGCACTATACAATTCCTTTTGGGCTACTGTTCAAAGAGTTAATGGCTTGGGGGAAGAAGCTGTTTAAATGTCTGCTGGATTTGGTGCGCATGGATCGGTAGCGCCTGCCTGAGGGGAGTAGCTGGAAAAGGTGGTGGGCAGGGTGCGTAGGGTCCAGTATGATTTTCCGCACCCTAGTTTGGAGTCTTGCAGTGTGCAAGTCCTCGAGAGTGGGTAGGGCGGTGCCAATGATTTTTTCCGCCGTCCGAACTGTCAGTTGAAGTCGGATTTTGTCCATTTTTGTCCACTGGCTTGTGCCCCGAACCAAACAGTGATGGAAGAACACAGGATGGATTCGATGACAGCCGTGTAGAAATATTGCAGCACCTCCTGTGGCAGGCCATGCTTCTTTAGCAGCCTCAGGAAGTACATTCTCTGTTGGGCCTTTTTTAGGATAGAGTTGGTGTTGACCTCCCACTTCATGTCCTGGGAGACTGTGATTCCCAGGAACTTGAAGGTCTCAACGGTGAGACCAATGACCGTGGTGTCGTCTGCGAACTTTATGAATTTGACAGCTGGGTGCGTTGAGGTGCAGCCGTTCGGGTAGAGAGAGAAGAGCAATGGAGAGAGGACGCATCCCTGCGGGGCTCCAGTGCTCGTGGTTCGTGTTGAGGATGATATTTTCCCCAGTCTGACCTGTTGTGTCCGTCCTGTCAGGAAGCTGAGGACCCACTGGCAGATCGTAGGGGACACTCCAAGCTGGAGAAGTTTGGGGATGAGGAGTTCTGGGATGATGGTATTGAACGCATAGCTGTAGTCCACAAACAGGATCCTTGCGTAGGTTCCTGTGTTGTCGAGGTGGTCGATGATGCGGTGCAGTCCGATGTTGACTGCATCCTCCACAGACCTGTTTGCCCGGTTGCTCCTTGTCGCGGTCGGCTCTGAGGAGACGGAAGCCGGGTAGGTGTAGCGCGGAATCCGGGTGGTGGTCACTGAGCCAGGTCTCAGTGAAGCACAGCGCAGTTGAAGTTGT
Source organism: Hippocampus bargibanti (assembly GCF_051943395.1). Taxonomy (NCBI): domain Eukaryota; kingdom Metazoa; phylum Chordata; class Actinopteri; order Syngnathiformes; family Syngnathidae; genus Hippocampus; species Hippocampus bargibanti. The sequence continues at coordinate 32,195,587 of NC_142738.1, read as the reverse complement.
CTGACGTTTCGCTTCTTATCCAAGAGGCTTTGTCAGTAAACTAAAATTTGCTGGTAGTTTTGGCCCTATACTGTATATATCTATCCTTACTTTCCAGACGTGGCGGAGCCAGACTCTGCTATGATAGGTCCCTGCTCTCCGTTTGAGGGGAGCAAAGGACTATTCCCTGAGGCTACACTTATTACCTCTATTGTCCTGACTGATTAATTCTATTGTCCTGCCTGATTATGGAGTCTACGACTTGACTGATTGCCCCATTTGCCCTGGTATCACCTCATCAGCATAACTAAGCCTATTTGGTCTCAGAAGTCTGTTGGACGAACGATCCAAATTTAACCTCATCCCACCATTACGGTTAAGGGAAGGATTTTGCTGTTTTATGAAAATAGCTTCTTTTACTCCCCTTTCAAACCATATATTTTGTTTTGCTAAGATTTTAACGTCACTGTCGTCAAATGAGTGGTTGCTAGCTTTTAGGTGCATATGTACTGCCGATATAGGCCCACTAGTATTATCCCTGCGATGTTGATAGTCTTTTTTTGAGAATTTGTTTAGTCCGCCCAATCGATGAGAAGGTTTCTTCAGCCGTCATCTGTACAAAAGTGAAGGTTTCGGACGTTTCGCCTCCTATCCAAGAGGCTTCGTCAGCGAACTAAAGTCTGACTGGTCTTATCGGCCCCATTTATATATCCCTAATGTCCAGACATGGTGGCGCCGGACACAGCTATGATAGGTCCCTACTCTCAGGTTGGGGGGGCAGAGGACCCCTCCCTGTGGCCCCACTGATTGTTCCTACATTCCTGACTAACGACTGGCCTATTACCCCCACTCCCCCCTGTATCACCTCATCAGCATCACGACCCTCATCAGCATTGCGAAAGTTGCCTAACCTGTTTTGCCTAAGCAGGCTATTGTATGAACGATCCAAATTGAACCTCACCCCACCAGACCGGTTTAATGAAGGATTTTGTTGTTTTATAAGAATCGCTTCTTTTACCCCCCTTTCAAACCATCTATGTTCTTTCGCTAAGATTTTAACCTCATTGTCGTCAAATGAGTGGTTGCTAGCTTTTAGGTGCATATGTACTGCCGATTGAGGTCCACTTGTATTATCCCTGCGATGTTGATAAAGTCTTTTTTTGAGAATTTGTTGAGTCTCCCCAATGTACTGCTCTTTACAATTTTCATTCTTACAATGTATGGAATAAACTACATTACTTTGTTTTTCATTTGGTAGCCTATCTTTTGGATGCACTAATTTTTGCCTTAACGTGTTTATCGGTTTGAAATAAGTAGGAATTTTATGTTGCCAAAGGACTCTTTGTAATTTTTCAGAAACTCCTGCAATGTACGGTACTGCTACTCTTCTCCTTTTTGTATCTTGAGAATTATTGGTTTCATTCCCTATTCTTTCTTTCTGACATTTGTTGAATGGCCACTGAGGGTACCCACAGTTAGTGAGTGCTCTCCTGATATGTTTAGACTCCTTTTCTCTACCTTCAGTGCTAGTTGGTATTAGTTTAGCCCTATGCTGGAGGGTTCTGATAACTCCTAGTTTATGTTGTAAAGGGTGGTTAGAGTCAAAAAGTAAGTATTGGTCAGTGTGCGTAGCCTTCCTAAAGACTTCTGTTTTTAGCGCTCTGACCTCTTTTATAATTACTTTACAATCCAAGAAGGCTCGTTGGTTCTCTTGAATGTCCTCACGAGTAAATTTAATGTTGAAGTCTACAGATTTGAGGTGATCTGTGAAGGATTGAATTTCTTGTTTCTTAATTATGACAAAAGTATCGTCCACATATCTAAACCAGTGTCTAGGTTTTGTCCCTGGGAAGGATGTGAGGGCCTGTTTCTCCATCTCTTCCATGTAAAGATTAGCCACTGTGGGTGAAACTGGTGAGCCCATAGCACAACCATGAATTTGTTGATAAAATTTTTCCCGAAATTGAAAATACGTAGTATTAAGGCAGATTTCTAATAATTGGCAGATGTGATCCGGTTTAAGTTTGGTTCTTTCATGCAGAGAAACATCCTCCAGCAGCCTCGTCCTCACCACTGAGACTGCTGCTGGGGTTGGGACAGATGTAAAGAGAGAAGTCTCATCGTATGATGCCAAAGTTTCCTCAGGTTCCAATATGAGGTCTTTGATCCTCTCTACCGCCCAATGTATTTCTGTTTACAAGTGTCATTTTTACAATGTATGAATAAACTACATTACTCTGTTTTTCATTTGGCAGCCTTCTTTTGGATGCACATATTTTTTCCTTGAATCGGTTTATCGGTTTGAAATAAGTAGGAAGTTTGTGTTGCCAAAGGACTCGTAGTTCTTCACAAACCCCTGCAATGTAAGGTACTGCTACTCCTCTCTTTTTAGTATCTTCCGAATTTTTGGTTTCATTCCCTATTCTTTTCTTTTGACATTTGTTAAAAGACCACTAAGGGTAACCACAGTTTGTGAGTGCTCTCCTGACGTGTTTTGACTCCTTTTCTCTACCTTTGACGCTTGTTGGGATGATTTTAGCCCTAAGCTGGAGGGTTCTGATAACTCTTAGTTTGTGTTCTCAAGCAGTGGTCCCCAACCTTTTTTGCGCCACGGACCGGTTTAATTTCAGACAATAATTTCACGGACCGGCGGCTACATACAACAAAATAAAATGATACGAGAGGCATGGAAACTTTTTTTTGCCTTTCTTTTAAATATAATAATAAACGTGAATCTATTGTGTATTTTTATGCAACCTTATGAGCAGAGTCCTGGTAACATCGCGCCAACAACGTAACATCGTCTCTGCCCCTTAACGCTCTATGGTCACCATGGTAATATTTAAACGTGCCTTCAAAATAAGATACAGCACAAAAACAAGTCCAAAGCGCATGAAAAATACAACTCACTGCAACTGAATCAGTGGGATCCCTGAGCTTGTTTCTCTGCAACGAGACGGTCCCATCTAGGAATAATGGGAGACAATGACACCCGAAGTGTCTTGCATGTCCAGTCTACTCCGTAGTTTTGTTTTGGTTGCTGTCACTGCAGAAAACCCCGCCTCAAACAAGTAAGATGTCGGAAACTACAACAGGGTTTTCAGTGCTGTTGTGGCAATCTCGGGGTATTCTACCATCACTTTAAACCAGAACATCTGCAGAGTTGTTGTCTCAAACATACTTTTAAGTCCGCCATCATTTGCGAACTCCAGCAGTTGTTCTTGCTCTTGCACAGGCATGCTGGATTCACCTGCTTTGTTGACAAATGGGTTGCGGATCCATTCCTTGGCAGTTCGTCAATGAAGGCTCGGCCTCAGTCTTTTCCAAAAACCCTGCCAATGTTTGAAACGTGTCAAATACACTGCAATTCAGGCGCCGTCCCCACAAACACAGTTTGTCTTTAAATGCAGATACTTTATCAGCCAACTTGAAGACAGTTGTCATTTCCCCCTGAAGTGACAGATTGAGTTCATTGAGCAGGTTGAATATGTCGCACAAGTAAGCGAGCTTTGCCACCCATTCCTCGTCACGGAAATGCGCTGCAAGCGGTGACTTTTCATTTTTTCAAAATAAAACATAATTCGGACTCAGATAATAAATAAAACAGAAATCATGTAAATTATTTATTCTTTCTGCGCGGCCCGGTACCAAATGACCCACGGACCGGTACCGGTCCACGGCCCGGGGATTGGGGACCTCTGTTCTAGAGGGTGGTTAGATTCAAAAAGTAAGTATTGGTCAGTGTGCGTGGCCTTCCTAAAGACTTATTTTTTACTTGTTTTTAGCGCTCTGTCCTCTTTTATGATTACTTTAAAATCCAAAAAGGCTACTTGATTCTCTTTAATGTCGTTGCGAGTAAATTTAATATTGATGTCTACCGAGTTGAGGTGATCTATGAAGGATTGAATTTCTTGTTTTTTAATAATGACGAAAGTGTCGTTCCCATATTGAAACCAGTGCCTTGGTTTTGTCCCTAGGAAGAATGTGAGGGCCTGTTTCTCCATCTCTTTCATGTACAGATTCGCCACTATGAGTGAAACTGGGGAACCCATAGCACAACCGTGAATTTGTTTGTAAAATGTTTCCCTCAATTGAAAATACGTAGTATTAAGGCAAATTTCCAATAATTGGCAGATGTGGTCCGGTTTAAGTTTGGTTCTTTCATACAGAGAAAAGTCTGCCAGCTGTCTCGTCCTCACCACTGAGACGGCTGCTGGGGTAGGAACAGTGTAAAGACAGAAGTCACATCATAAGATGCCAATGTTCCCTCAGGTTCCAATTTGAGGTCTTTGATACCTCTACGAACCTTGCGGTGTTCTGTATGTAAGGTTTTGTGTTACCAACCAACGGAGCTAAGATAGTTTTATATATAGATATTTATATACAATATAGCCAAATATTTCAATAAAGAGTTTGTCAAATGTCTTTATTTGTTGAATGGTGCTTGTCAAATCTCCCAGCGAAGTGACGCGCAGAAGTCTCGCAGAGCTTGATCGTGGCGTGGAGTCGAGCAAGTCGTGGTGAGAAGGTCTCTGGGAGTTGCGTCTGCCTCTGAGATATTCTCTGCCGCTGTCCCACGACGGCTGCCCTTTATACTGTCCGAGCGTGGGAAATGTGTCAGGCTGAGATTCCCATCAAAGCCGCGGTGCGCACCTGTGCCGCCACAGGGCTCCCCTCCTGGATCCGAAGTCGGTGAAAGCGATGAAGGAAAAATGAAGAACAATTAAAGAAAAAACAAACGTCGTTCGGAGAGGCCAGGCACGATGACGGTCGATCACCGGTCATGGCGGGCGTCGGTGGGGAGGTGGCCGAGGAAGTTTCGGTGGTTGCTGAAGTCGTTGTACGCGAGCACGGCGACGAGTGCTCGCGGAGTCGTTCGGCTGGGGTCGGTCGAGTCGGGGAATCAATGAGGGGTCGTGAGGACGAAGGAGCGTGGGGTTGGTCATGCTGCCGGGCACGTACAGGCTGGTCATCGGCGACGGTGACGTTGATGGCGCTGCCATGGCGCTCTGCAGGACAGAGGAAGAACGCTGACGTCGGCGGCCGAGTCGGCCATGAAGCGTCTTCCCGATGTCCGATCGTGGACATAGACGATGTCCGATCGTGGACATAAACAATGCAGCAAGGAGTCGCCAGGCGAGTTGGTCTGTGTTGGCCATCGGGGGTGATGCAGGTTTCACTGTGGGGGGCGGGGCACCCACGGGTGGTGGCGGGCCATCGAGAGCTCCTGAGAAGATGCCGGGTTCACGGGCGGCTGGTAAATCTGGGCCTTTCCATTCGGAGAGTTGATTGGGCTGGCTGGCTCGCCAATAAAGAGTTTGTCGAATCTCTGTATTTGTTGAATGGAGGTTGTCAAATCTCCCAGGGAAGTGACACACAGGTGTCTCGCAAAACTTGATCGTGGCGTGGAGTCGAGCAAGTCCGATGCTGAGCAGGTCTCTGGGAGTTGCGTGTGCGTCTGCGTCTGAGATATTCTCTGCTGCTGTTCCGCGACAGCTGCCCTTTTATACTGTCCAAGCATGGGAACTGTGTCAGGCTGATATTCACATCACCTGTGCCGCCACAGATGTGCATGGGTCCAAACCAGATACTTGGCATCGCGTTGTACATGCAAGGATGAAAAGGTTTCTCCAGCCGTCATCTGTACTTCTTTGAAGGTGTCGTATGTTTCGCTTCTCATCTGTTAAGAAAGTTATATTATATCCGCATTTTGTGAAATGCTGTAATACTGAGCTGATCTGGCAACCCAGCCACAACGTGACGTCACATGGTTTGACAGCTTTCAAAGCCAATGCGTATGTGTGAGACTTCTCGTACGACGCAGAGAGATGCGATTGCTCTCTGCGCTCCGGCTAATAAATACTTGTATGATCTCAACAAGAAGACCATCTCGACTCTTTCGTCTCTCAAATGCATTGCGAAAGCGCTGAAGATCTCAACATCATCCAAGAGGCTTTGTCAGCGAACTATTTTTTTTTTTGCTGGTAGCTCTGGCCCTATATACTGTATATCCCTAATGTCCAAAGGTGGCGCTGTCAGACCTCTCCTTTGATAGGTCACTGCTCTAAGGTTGGGGTGAGCAGAGGACGTATTCCCTAAGGCTACACTGATTACTGATTTTGTCCTGACTGATTATGGTCTATGACTGACCCAGATTGCCCCATTCACTCTGGTATCCCCTCATCAGAACATAGAGAGCATTTGCCCAACTTGGGCACGGACTTTAGGCAGTGTGTCAGGGAGGTAAGGTGAAAATTACGCAGCGCCGACAGAGTCATATTTTGACTTGAGCGTGTCATGACATTACAGCTCAATGAGCTCCATTTGGAGATTGCTCGGTGCGTTATTCAAATGTAAAGGGGTTGCTAAAAAGTTCAAATCTATATTTTTGGCCCTCAAAGTCGGCAAATCGGCACGCATAAATTCAGACACTTCAAGCCCCAAGTATCGCCAATGCCATGGCATTTTCAGCAGTTTCGGCGCTCGTAGAAAAATGCTAATGCAATTGCCGGACGATTGCCACACATGGAGCCATTTCCCTTCCGTTTGTGTTTTTAAGACACGAACGATAAGTGTGCGCGGAGAGCAGTGCCTCTTCTATCGCTTAGCAGCAGAAAAGCTTTGGCTGCACCGCCTGCTCTCCTATTGGCCGCATGTAGATGTCGTCACAGCGTTTTGACGCTCTAATTAAAAATGTTTTAGATCAGGCGTCAGGGCATCAAACGCCACCCTTGCGTGACTCTCTGCGCCTCAGCGCGGACTTGCGCTCTGTCGCTGATGTCGCGTGTACACAACATTCATTGTGTACCTGCGCTGACGCCACCCAGCGTTTGACGCGTTCAATGTGTAGGCACCTTTAGCGGTACATGCGCTGTATCACGGGCCGGCGGGCCAGATGTAGCACATAGTTGAAATCATCTAGCGGGCCAAATAAAATTGTATTGCGGGCCAAAATATGCCCGCGGGCTTGAGTTTGACATGTCTGGTTTTGTATCGATGTGTTAGCGTTAGCTTGTGATGCAACGTGACTAGAATCAAGGAGAACTCAAGTGCCGAGTAGAATGACTTGCAGTTGAGAGACAGCGATTCCAGCGATTTTTTTTTTTTTTTTTTTTTTTCATACCCATTATTTCAAACTCGGTGTTATCTTCACACATTTTTAACTTAATAAAGGTGAGAAGCAAAACACGTCAATATTTTAGATCTCCTATTCTCATTTCTTTCACCTACTATACTGCATAATGTACTTTGCAGTAAAATTAAAGTTAGTATTTTTTTCAGGTCATTTTCCAATGATGAACTTATTTTATGCTTTTCCTCTCCTCTGTGTATTTGAACTGATGAAGAATGTTAAGGGAACTAAGGAAATGAAATATTTTGTCAAAGGTACTGTGTAGTGCAAAATGTTCCCGGTGCAACTTTAAAAACAAAAATTGAAAAAAAAAAACCTGGGCCAACAGATTTCAGGTTCATCATCAGGTTGGTTGCTTGATACGAACATTATTACTTTATTATCGACATGCATTTTTTGTTTTTTTTATTTTTTAAATCTACATAAGGATGCTGTTTATTTTGGCTTATATAGTCAATTCCCTGATTTCTATTTTCTGACACTATTGATATGCCTCAATGGGACATCGATGTGGACTGTGTATTAAAAACTACAACAACAAAAAATTCACAATCCACACGTACGTTTGTAATGACAGCATTTTGTGGACTTGACAGTTTCTGTTTTGATGACTCAGCAATGTGATGTTTCAACCAACGGAGTTACAAGACAAATGGCTAATGGTCCCAACTGCAATTAAAATGTAACGGGATGAGCATTGAGCCTTGAAGCCGATATGTGGCTGCGGTGCTGATGAGAGAGGATGTGGAAATGACTGCCAGTAAATTTTATCCAATTGTATGATGGAGGTGCAGAGTTCTGGCCAATCCTAGCACGCGTACACCCCCCCCCCCCCATCTTATTATTGCCAATCGCGTGGGAGAGCGATGAGAGCTGAGAGGGGGGAGTATCAGCTTGAAGGTCTGGGTGCGGGTTGTTTTCCAAGCAGACAAAGACACTGCAGCAGGGTGCAGCATCGTCTTCGTTCTCCAACGGGTACTGACCGGAACCTCAGGAGAGGCCTGACTAGCTGCATCTTCCTCCGTTTGTTGAGCCAAAGAGAGAACTGTGGAATCATGCCTGAATGCTGGGACGGGGTGAGTGGACTGGCTCCAGGCTACGCGGTACGCTGTGGCGAGTGATCCGTGCGATGCAGGTTGTGGCATGCTGCAACGGTGAGCTGCATGTGACTGGAATTTATCAATGTGGATGAAGATAAAATTATATCAGAACGCGTCTTTTGTTTTTGTGTAAAATATATACACCGAAGGAGTAATTGCAGAACAAATAAGACCATGCAAAAACTCCAAAGCGGCATTTCCAGGCTGCTACAGTATATACGGTGTGATGCCATCTGACACATTGTTTTCATCCGGAGCTAAAACTGCAGTGTGAGAGTAAATCGTGGGTCAGTCTGTTCATTTGGCCCACTGACACACTTCATGCCACCATGGGTGATCTTTTCTGCTGCGCATAAATGTGTGTACGTGTACTTGCGCGTGGGCAGACGTGCCTGTTGGAAGAAAACATCCCGCCTCTTTGTGGCCATTTTGTTAACCTTGAATTGAACAAATACAGATGGAAACAAAATGATCATATGTCAGTGTTTTAGGTCGTGACACAATGACACGGGAAAATGGATCATGTCAAGGGATATAGGCCTGAAAGCATTTTTTCTGCACCATAAGAGCCATCTCTCATGATTCTCCCTTTTTGACATCTGAAGGTCATGTTAGCACCTTCTTAAGACTGTGGTTAATCCAATTGTTAAAAACAATCTTCTAACAAGTAACTACCTCAAATCGAACAACAATTCTCCATTGTGATGATCCGGAATTAAGAAGTTCATGTCGCAGTTTGGTGGTAGTGCATGGCAGCGTGATTGCAATTTTATCTGTGGCCAAAGGTGAGAAGGTGAGGGTTTTACGCAGCCTTGTTCATCATTGAGCTCCAATAATAGTGAGTCCTTTGGACATTATGTGAATTACTTCATGATGAATGTGTTACGTTGAATTGAACTTGTGAGTATGCAATATCTGAGATGTGATGTGGAGATGTCCATCAATAAGTAGTGGTTGGAGAGATATTTTGCTGAGGGCGTGCGACATCCCGATGGGGGCATTGAAGCTAATGAAGGTGCCGACCCGTCAGCGCATCTTTCACCACAGACCAAAACTTATCAATATGTTTGCCCCGCGTGTTCTTTCTTTGTTTGTGTGGTTATGGAAACACGCATCTCATGTCATCAGTCATTTTTTTTTTTCAGGCTCCGATCGTCAGCTCTATCAATTATTGCAGAACGTGTTCTCTGTAAAGTGCTCAAAGGCATCTTTTAAACGGAACTTCTCCTTGTTGGTACCAAATCCAGCATACGCAAAGCCAATAGTTTCTCCCTTACTATTGATACTTCCATTGTGTCCCCCTGCCCTCAGGTCAAGACCCCGGCTGTTATCCTCAATGGCTCACTATCTATCCACTCCCATATAAATAACAGAACCCGGTCCGGGCTCAACCTCTTCGGATGAGGGGCGAAACGTCGGACACCTTCAAAAATGTGCAGATGATGGTTGAAGAGACCTTTTCATTGATAACTTACTTTCACCGACGCAATATCAATCGTCTCTGTCCATCTCTCACCCCACACTCCACTGCTATCCTTGTCCAGATTCTCGTCACCTCCCGTATTGATTATTGCAATTTACTTCTCCTTGGTGTACCTTGAGTGTTTTGAAAGGCGCTTACAAATAAAATGTATTATTCCTATATATCCGGTAGTCGAGTGGTTAGCACACCGGCTTCACAGTGCAGAGGTCGCCGGTTCGCGTCCCGGTCCGGCCTCGATGTGTGGAGTTTTCATGCTCTCCCCGGACCAGGGTGGGTTTTCTCCGGGTCCTCCGGTCTCCTCCCACATTCCAAAAACATGCATGGCAGGCAGATTGACCACTCCAAATTGTCCCTAGGTGTGAGTGACTGTTGTATGTCTTTGTGTGCCCTGCGATTGGCTGGCAACCAATTCAGGGTGTCCCCCGCCTCGTGCCCGAAGACAGCTGAGATAGGCTCCAGCAACCCCCGCGACCATAATGAGGAATAAGCGCTACGGAAAATGAGATGAGATTCCTATTATTACTACCCAGAGCATGGAGACAGGCACATTTTGGATGACTAATCCAATTATTCTTTCTATGTATATGAATTCTACATGAGTGGATGTGTTTGAACAACCCTGTTTTCCTTGACAGGAACATGATGTTGAGACCCCTTATGGGATGCTCCATGTGGTGATCCGCGGTGCACCCAAAGGGAACAAACCTGCTGTCCTCACCTTTCATGATGTGGGACTCAATCGTGAGTAGTGTGGATGCCTATGTGATTTCTTTTTCATTTTTCATTTTTTAAATGTCACACAGCGGCAATCCAGGCAAGAGGGGGGAGCAGGGTGAAATTGTAATCACAAAATACAGTAGAGTCTCGTGATATCGATATCGGTTATATCGATAGTACCGCTTATTACGATACCATTTCCATGAACGCAAGGAGAAAATTACATGCGCGCAGGATCGGATATATCGATAGTCCCGGTTATATCGATATTTTTTCGGACTCCCGAGAATATCGATATAACGAGACTTTACTGTACTGCAGAAACTCAATCCTGAACATACAAAAAAATCCAAAGTAGCAACAAAAAACATAACTAAAGCAAACAAACTAACAGCAACATAAACCAATGATAGCAAGAAACATGTTTAAACAAACAAAAGAGTGACTCGACCTTGAGTGGTCGGGCCATGAGTCCTTTTGAGGCAAGAATCACATCATGGTGTGCAGCTGCAGGAAGCGCCTTACAGCACCACCGTCTAACTTTGAAAGGTGTGTAGGCTAGGCTAGTTTAGCTGTTGTCCTTTTCATATGTGGCATGTACAGCTATTTTGATCTCCTTATATATATATATATATATATATATATATATATATATATATATATATATATATATATCATAATCATCTTTATTGCCAAGTATGTAGAACACACAAGCAATTTGTTTCCGGTAGAACACGCTGCACAGGTATCATCAGTATCATCATACAATTCCATTTGGGCTACTGTTCAGAGAGTTAATGGCTTGGGGGAAGAAGCCGTTTAAATGTCTGCTGGATTTGGTGCGCATGGATCGGTAGCGCCTGCCTGAGGGGAGTAGCTGGAAAAGGTGGTGGGCAGGGTGCGGAGGGTCCAGCATGATTTTCCGCACCCTAGTTTGGATTCTTGCAGTGTGCAAGTCCTCGAGAGTGGGTAGGGCGGTGCCAATGATTTTTTTCCGCTGTCCTAACTGTCCGTTGAAGTCGGATTTTGTCCATTTTTGTGGCGGCCCCGAACCAAACGATGATGGAAGAACTCAGGATGGATTTGATGACAGCCGTGTAGAAATGTCGCAGCACCTTCTGTGGCAGGCCATGCTTCTTTAGCAGCCTCAGGAAGTACATTCTCTGTTGGGCCTTTCTCAGGATAGAGTTGGTGTTGACCTCCCACTTCATGTCCTGGGAGACTGTGATTCCCAGGAACTTGAAGGTCTCGACGGTTGACGCGAGGCAGTTGGACATTGTGAGGGCTAGCTGTGGTGATGTTTTCTGAAGTCCATGATCGTCTCTACTGTCTTGAGCGTGTTCTGGTTGGTTGTGACGGCTGCACCAGAGCTCCAACTGCTCCACTTGTTGTCGGTACGCAGACTCGTCGCCCTCCTTGATGAGACCGATGACGTGGTGTCGTCTGCGAACTTTATGAATTTGACAGGTGGGTGTGTTGAGGTGCAGTCGTTCGTGTAGAGAGAGAAGAGCAATGGAGAGATGACGCATCCCTGCGGGGCTCCAATGCTCATGGTTCGTGTTGAGGATTATATTTTTCCCAGTCTGACCTATTGGGTCCGTCCTGTCAGGAAGCTGAGGATCCACTGGCAGATCGTAGGGGACACACCAAGCTGGAGAAGTTTGAGGATGAGGAGTCCTGGGAGGATGGTATACAGTGGTACCTCGGTTCTCGAACAGCTCACTGTTCGAACAAATCGGTGTTGGAACAAAATATTCGAGATATTCTTGCTTCGGCGTTCGAACATCAATCGGTGTTCGAACGCCAATACGGCGCGTGAGTGCGTACGTGAGGGTGGGGAGCTGAGCGCCGCACGGCTCTGTTCGTGACCAACAATTGTCGCTAGCGGACGTGCTGCGTTTTGCTCTAGCGTTTAATATAGGTGTACGAAGAGTTTTAGCCCCTAATCATGCCTCCAAAGAAAGTAAGTGCCGCTTAAAGTGACAAACGAAAAGTAGTGCGTACAACTATTGCATTTAAGAAAGAAATAATCGCAAAATATGAAGGAGGTGTGCGAGTGTCTGATCTGGCGAGGGAATACACCATGGCGAAATCTACGATCAGTACGATATTAAAGAATAAGGAGGCTGTGAAATCTAGTGATGTGACTGTGGGCGTGAGAGCAAGTGTCATTGGATAGATATTTGAAGAGAAAAGAACATCCTGTAGCCGAGTCATCCGTAGCCGTCACGTTCCGAGCGAGAGTGACGGCAGCTGACTCGTCGGAACGTAGTGGAATGTTTGGTATCCCAAAGCAGGCGGCAGAGACGTACTACCCAAGCAGGATGTTTATTCACAAATCAAAGAAAACACAGCGAGTAAGAAGGCAGGGGGTGATCCGACCCGCTTACTACGCCAAAAAGCAAATGGCACACGAGGGTGCAAAATGACGCAATCCCGGAAGATGACATCAATTTACGGGACGCAGGGAAAAATACCTCGGACCGGATACACTCGCGCATCGAAGGAAGAGTCCAGGTACGGTGGCGAGGTGAGTCAATCATCCGGCATTCGCGAGGCGATCACGAACCGTATAAATGCCCCGTGTCCGTGATTACAGAATGACAGTGGGTAAAGAACGGCCGGTAGAGGCAGAGAGGCAGCACGCCCCCGCTGTTAACTCGCAAGTGACAGGAGCAAAGAGGTGGTTTCGGTGTTCGAAAAAATTGCTTTTCGAACAGGGTCCTGGAAACGAATTATGGTCGAGAACCAAGGTACCACTGCATATATATATATATATATATATATATATATATATATATATATATATATATATATATATATATATATATATATATATATATATATGTTTTTGCAGGATTTAATACCTCACCATTTTATACATCTCCAAGTGGCTCTCTGGTTTTTCATGCCTTACTCCAATCAAATTAAAATTAATTTCAAGATAACTCTTTCCGATTCACATATTTTATTGCAGGTGAAATGTAGAATTTGCCATACAGAAATATCATATATCAACAAATGCAACTCTGCAACTACATCTGGCATGTTACTCATCATGATGAGTTTTTTTCATGAAAACTGTTCTAAATGTCAATTTGGTTTGGTGTGTGTTTTTGATGACCTGTAGCAACATTTGGATGATGAGGGAGGGAGACTGGGAAGAAGTTCAACAGCAGATGTTATAACTGAGGTCCAGTTATGCCTGCCAGGATGGAAAATTGCATACTGTTATCATCGAAGGACCAAAACACTACTTTCCAAAATCTCTCCCTCACAAAGCAGCTGCTCTGCCATGAGAGTGTGTGTTCTCCTCATCAGGGGAAATTGTATGTAAAAACGCAACAAACACACATTTAAAACAATATAAGTTATTTTTCAAAATAAAATGTTGTGAAGATAAAGGGCATACGCATCCTCATTTACATAATTCCACATGATTGAAACATATTGATACAATATGGATCATCAAATCAGTCTGTCAAGTGGGTTGACTGCAAGGATTCTTGAAGTACAGAAGGTGTCAGTGGTCAGCGAAACAGTCTCAACACAGTGTGCCATTGTGTCAACATGTTTCATTGCAAACAAAAAACCATGGCTGAAGCAAGCAAACGAACAGCAACATAAACCAACGACACCAACAAACATGACAGGAACAAAAAAAAAAATACTTTTTTTTTACTTTTCTGTCGAAACTCAGTAATCAGCATGCAGTAAATACCCATGATTGGATTGGATTGGATTGGATTGGATAGGATTTGCCCTTAGTCTTGCAGTGGAGAAATTTACATTTCACAGCAGAAAGGATACATACAGATATTGAATTAGGGTCAGTGGGCATTGTAGGCATAGATTGTAGTCAAACGCCAATTTCCATACCAGCAAAAAGTCTTCTTCCAAATTCTTGGTGTTCACAAATTATTTGCATTTGCAGATGATGTTTGTCTCGCTGAGTTAAGATTTGGCAATGCCACTATAAGTGTGCAGCAATGTGTACACTTGAAAAGACAGCAACCTAAAACATGGCAAAAGATAGTTTTGAGTTTTGATAAGAAATATGATGTGAAGCAGCCTCCATGTTGGCAAGAATAAAACCGTCAATTGGGACAAACGAACGGAAGAGTGGGAAAAAGAAGTGATTGAAAGTAGGTCAGAAAAACATCCATGTGCTGTAGAGGGAGGCGAGGCAGAGCCATTGAGCTTTGGCGGTTGAGGATAGTGTGCGATAGTGCAAGCCCCGCTATAGGCCTCTTTGCTCTTGCTCGAAGTAATGGCAACCATGGCATGAAAAGTAACATCAAATGTACAAAAGTATCACATTAAAGCCCTGAACCAGTCGAGACAATAAACCATTGAAAAATGACATAGTTGACCGATATCTGCATCAGTACAGATAAAATGATTGGTGTTTACAACCAGACCATTTGAAAATTCATATTCATCCTAATAATAAGTTAATCCTACCAGTCACTCAGTCAAAAGGAGAAAAAAAGGAAAAGAAATAGGACCTGAATATAAAAATGTGAACATTTCAATTGATTCGGGGAATAGAAATCAGGACACAATACAAAACTGAAAAATATTCCAGATACATTTGTATGTGGTGACAAGACAGCAGTGAAAAAGATGAGGACGAGAGAAACGGGGGGGAGGGGGGATAGAAAACAGTGCAGAGAGAGAAAGTAGGTCATGGAGCCAGTGAAAATGCAGACTGTAAGTTTGTGATGGATAATTCATTGAGAAACACCCTCACCTCCAGTATGTCCTCATACAGCTCTGATGTTCTTGGCGACATCATTAAATTGGACAAAATGTACCTGGAGCAAAAAAGAAAGATGCAGTGTGCATCTGTCGGTAACTGAGATGTCAGGCGAATTTAAGCATTTAATTAACGCTGCTTTGTTCAAGCCTTGGAATGCAATGTTGCTGTGTGGTTTCACTGAGTCTGACATGCGTGCGGATTCAAAGCAGGCCAACCCAAGGGAATACCGCGTCCTAGTGAAAGCGACTAAAACATATTACTATGAAGAAAATATTTGGGTCCACTTCCCCTTGAGCCAGGTCACAGAATCAACATTAAAACCTATGGTGCATCTCCAAATAGATCACATATGTACCTCGACGGCTCATTAATTTTGGACGATTCTCACCCACCTCTCCTCTCTCTCACCAAATATAATTATTCTGGGAGACTTCAGCATACACATGGACAATCCAACCATTCCGCTTACAATTGACTTCACTTCTTCCCTCGATAGCCTTGGCTTCAACCAATTTGTAAACTTGCCTATGCACACACAAGGACACATACTAGAAGTGATTTGCTGCGCTGGATTAGATCCCTCCAACTACACAGCTGATGATCTACCAATAACAGACCATTACCTCGTTACATGTAATGTTTCCATCACACTCTCCACCACCAAATCCCCCCCGTGTTATCAACTTTTGTTAGATCCAAGACATCAACCCGGACTCCCTTGCTTCAATGTTTGCCTCATTATCTCTGGATTCAAGCTCCTCTCCTGATGAACTGGTTTCAACTCGGACCTCAATGACATACTCAACACGCTCGCTCCTGTCAAATCCCGCTCTATTTTATTTACTCGTTCTGCTCCATGAAATCGAAAACACGCCAGATTGAAAGACTTTATCGAAAAAACAGACTCACTCTGCACAAAGATATGCACACTGCTCAACTTTTTCACTACAAGAACTGTATCTCTCATGCAAAATCACAATACGACTCTGGAGTCATTGACTCAAATACTGGAAATACTCGGGCTCTTTTCTCTCTGTAACAAAATCATTCAACCCTCCACCCCCTCACTTTTATTCCTCAGACACCTGTTATTCTCTCCTTCTATTCTTTTCTGAAAAAATCCACCATCATCTTGGCTCCTCTGTCCCCTCCCCCAAACTTCATACCCCTTATCATCTCTTATCTTCTTTTGAACTCCCTCATCCCTCTACAATCTCGAACCTCATAACTAAATCCAAGAATTATTCCTGTCAATTAGATCCCTCCCAACAGTTGTGGTAAAATCCTGCTTGCCATCTCTCCTTCCATTCATTTCAGCCATTATTCACTCCTCGCTATCCTCGTCCCTGTCCCGCTCAAAACTGCAGCTGTCACACCAATTCTTAAAAAGTCTGGATCTGATCCCAATGACTTCAAAAACCTTTGCCCCATTTCTCACCTTCCCTTTATTTCCAAAATCCTTGAAAACGTTGTTTCCTCCCAGGTAATACTCTTACCTCTCCCAAAACGATCTCCACGAACCATTCCAATCTGGTTTCCGCCCCCACCACAGTACAGAATCAGCTCTCTTAAAAGTCGCAAAAGATTTTCTTTTGGCAGCTGACCCTGGTTTACTGTCCATCCTCATCCTTCTTGACCTCACCGCAGCTATTGACACAATTACCTCTTTCCTCCATCCTCCTTGACTGACTTTCCTCCATTGGGCTTACCGACTCGCCCCTACACTGGTTCCACTCTTATCTCTCTGGCCGCTCTCAGTTCATAGATCCAAATTAACTCCTTCACAGTCATCTCCTGTATCTTCTGGTGTGGCCCCCAAGGCTATGTCCCGGGACCCCTCCTCTATATTACCTACCTTCTACCCCTTGGGTATAGTCTACGTAAATTTGGTCGACACTTTCATTGCTTTGCGGATGACACCCAGCTCTATCTCTCCAGCAAACCCGACGCCTCTCTTCCACCTTCTTCCCTTTCACTCTGCCTCTCTAAAATTAAATCCTGGTTCACCCATAACTTCCTCAAACTCAACAGCGAAAAAAACTGAAATTATCCTGGTTGGTACCAAATCCACCTTACGCAAAGCTAACAGTTTCTCTCTCACTATTGAGGATTCGACCGTTTCTCCCTCCCATCAGCTCAAGAGCCTGGGTGTCATCCTTGACAGCACACTATCTTTCCACTCCCATATACAGTAAATATTTTAATCCGATCTGCGTACTGCCACCTACGCAATATCAATCGTCTTCGCCCGTCTCTCACTCCTCACACCACTGCTATCCTCGTTCATCGTCTTGTCACCTCCCGAATTGACTACTGCAACACTTCTCCTTGGTGTCCCTCACAAATATGTCCACAAAGTTCAACTCGTCCAGAATTCTTCAGCCCGGATCATCACCAGAACCTCATCCTCTCACCACATCACCCCCGTCCTCCAAAAGCTCCACTGGCTCCCAGTCCAATACAGAATCAACTTTAAAATTCTTCTTGATACATTAAAAGCTATCCATAGCCTTGGCCCCATACCTATCTGACCTTCTTCAAATTTCTATTCCCTCTCGTTCCCTCAGATCCTCTTCCTCCCTCCACCTCTGTGTGCCCTCTGCCCTTCTGAACACAATGGGGGACAGAGCTTTCAGCCGATCTGCCCCCAAACTCTGGAAGTGACTTCCTCCCAACATTCGTAACATTGACTCTCTTGCTACCTTCAAATCCCATAACAAAAGCCACCTATTTAAAATGGCATTTTCTGTGTAGCTTTATCTCTTGTTTCTATTCATTGTATTTCTTATTGTATCTATGCTTGCCTATAAGGTGTCCTTGAGAGCTTTAAAATGCGCTTGAAATAAAATGTATTCTTCATTTTATAGATTGTAATCTGCCATTTCTTTCACTCCTGCAGACAAATTATGCTTCAATTCATTCTTCAATAATGAAGACATGCAGGAGATCACCAAGCACTTTGTGGTTTGCCACGTCGATGCTCCAGGGCAGCAGATTGGAGCGTCACAGTTGCCACAAGGGTACATTAAAGCAGATTTTTACAAGGATGCGTTCTGTACCGGTACTTCATCCACTTGATGTCAAAAAGAAATGACTAAATAAATAAAAATACACCATTTGGATTGAGACTGCTTGTAATTAAGGAGTCGCTTGTGCAACCATTTTGAAACTTTGTCTCTGACATGGGGCTGTGGTCTTTGCATGTCCTCTCTTTCCACAGGTACCAGTATCCCACTATGGACCAGTTGGCGAGCATGCTGTCCACTGTGGTGCAGCATTTTGGGTTGGTGCATTTAACATTGCATTAATACTGTACAACACTGTGTTTTGGAGTCTTGCCATTTCTTGGCACATTGTGTCCTTGTTTTGTTTCTGGCTAAAATGATAGATTCTATTTCTGGGCTGCACTGCAGGAAATCTGTCGGGGAAAATGCTTTTGAGTTACACACTGAAATTCACCCACAGACATACTCAAGTGCCACGGTCTATAAGAATCAGAATCAGAAACCCTTTATTGGTCCCACAATGGGGACATTTGCAGTCCACAGCAGCAATTTGAAAGGGGATGGGGTGAGTCTACGGAATTGATTCAAAGCGTGAAGTAGTGTTGAACACAATTTATGTCCATTTGACGTATAGGTAGTCCAACTTCCTGTGTGGAGTTTGTATGTTCTCCCCATGCTTGTGTGGCTTTTCTCCGGGTCCTCTGGTTTCCTCAACACATTCCAAAAACATCCATGGCAGGTTGATCGAACACTCAAAATTGTCCCTCGGCGTGACTGTGAGCCGGTTGCTTGTCTCTGCGTGCCCTGCGATTGGCTGGCAACCAATTCAGGGTGTCCCCCGCCTCGTGCCCGAAGACAGCTGAGCCCCGCGACCCTAATGAGGAATAAGCGCTACGGAAAATGGATGGATGGATGGAATTAATGAATGAAAATGCATATTTAAATCCCTTCATGTAGTTTTTGGAAATGCAAACAGGCTTCTAAACAGTGTTGGAAAGTGACACTTGAGGATGAGTATCCCGTGTTGGCATGGGCAAGCATGCCAAATGTCCCTTCGCAACTCCCCTGCCGTATTGTCTTCTTGCCAACTGTCACAGGCAAATCTCAACGTGAAAGTTGCCTGAATTTCATATCAATCATGAAGTGAAGTACATACATTCATATACAGTGTGTGTAAATTGTGTACTATTACTATGCCTAACTCCAATGCTCAAATCTAACATCTATTGTGTCTTGGGGGGGGGGGGGGGGAACATCACTTTCCCTAACTATTTTTAGATTCAAGAGTATCGTTGGGATTGGTGTTGGAGCTGGATCGTACATCCTGGCCAAGTTTGCTGTGAGTCCAATTCAGCGATTTTGGAAAGATTTGCAGTATTTCCAGAAAGGAGCCTATCTGTGAACCCTGAAAACGTTTCTGTACTTAGCTCATCTTCCCTGACTTGGTGGAGGGCTTGGTTCTGCTCAATATTGACCCCAACGGCAAAGGATGGATTGACTGGGCTGCCACAAAGGTACCCGACGGAATGTTTTCTGTGACGGATTTCGGTTTCTAAACTGCAACACACCCACGATAGGGATGAAAGCATTCCGTCCATCCCCTGCAATGTGCAATCTGTGTCCTTTCTTTAGCTGTCAGGACTGACGAGCACCCTGCCAGACACTGTCCTGCCACATCTTTTCAGTCAGGTACAAGAGTCCTCGTCGTACACTCGCCTTTTCCACAAGAGCCAGAAAACCACGGAGCTTTTTATTTGGGTACAGGAGGAGCTGATGAACAACACTGAGCTGGTGCAGAGCTACCGGCAACAGATCAATAACACCATCAACCAGTTCAACCTGCAGCTTTTCTGGAATATGTACAACAGGTAGAATGGTGGTTTGATTATCATTTCAAGGTACTATATGGACACGTTATCCGAGATGATTGAGCATCTGTGCAGGAAGCATGTTCATCATTATGATGACTTGTTATCTTTAAGCCTCACTCGGAAGTCTTCCGGCCTCAAGCCCAACATAAACATACTCTTCGGAGACACACC
>NC_142738.1:32092867-32172867 GCF_051943395.1 Hippocampus bargibanti | reverse complement strand
CCCAAAACTGCCACAAATGAGCTCAAACCTGGGGAGATTCAGAAAGTACCGTCCCCTGGTTTGTGACGTTAGCTCACAAACTGCCTTGCTCCAGAATCAAAACAATGGCTTCAGAGAGTTCAGCTTCGGAGAAGATGCTTTCTTGTTACTCATCGACTTATGAATATGATTCAAATAGTTCTGAAAGAGGAAAGCATACATGTTTGCAATCGATGAAAGAAGTCCTTCCGTATCAATTTGAGCCGTCTGCAAGCGATGAAGCAGATGTGGACTCCGATGTAGCAGCCCAGAAAATCCACAAGATGGCCCCCAAGCTGCATTTCGTCCAGTATATGAAGCTGCCATAAGAGCTGTAAAGCCGCCCGTGATTGGTTAAAATCCGTGGCGGAAGACAGAGGGGTGGGTTTTACGCACACAAACTAAAGGAGAAGGCTTAGAGACTGCGGCACACTTTGAGCAGCACACGAACATCAGAGATGTTGAGACGAGAGAAAAAGCTCCGACAGCGCTACAGAGTAACAAATGACACGGTGGAAAGTGGATGGTTGTCCGATCGGTTTGCTGCACTAATATGGCGATTGCTCTCTTTCACCAGTTGAGCTCACAGTTAGCATGCAGTCTGACTAAATGAATAAATATGCATCAAACTTCTGCTATCCAAGCACCGAATCGCGATCTCCGGTTAGCTTCCTCGTTCGCCTCCGCTGGTGCTCAACTGCTCTGCTCCGTTGGAAATGGCTGCTTTGTCCGCTGGGAATTTGTGTCAACTGACACCTTCTTTAGACTTTATCACAATTGGCTGTCACACAACGATTCACCATCACCATCACGTTACTTATGTAGTTTTCCTTCTAATTTCGCCATCAACACGGTGTTTTCAGACGAAAAAAAAGTACCCAAAATGCATTGTGTGTCGCCTTCTCGGTCAGGGGCGTGCCCAATGTGATGTCACGTCCGGCATCGACATCAACTCGAAAACAAGACTTCATGAATAGTCAGCGTGACTTTTAAAAAGAATATATGCGGTGGAATCTTTGTAAAATGCGCTCGGTAGAAGTCATTTGAAGTAATTTTACAAATGATGGAGGCAACTTGTCGGGAGGTGTCAGTTGTCCGTTAATTGAAAATAAATAAAATAAAGAAACAAAAACATCAAATTATCATTTCACAAAGAGTCAACATTCTTTAAAAACACACAGTGTGCATGAGCTCCACATGATTTGAAAAATAAAGCTTGTCAACATGCTGCTCCTAATGCATTTGTGACTAGATCAACAAGAGCAACAGCAACAGCTCCATCCAGGTTCTTGTTTATTCAGACCTTTTCATTTTAATTCCCCAAAAAGCATGATGCCCCCCGCCGCCCTCATCGAAGTCACGTGAAGCATATCCAGACATGGTGACGTGCTCCGTTTCTTTGCCCCACAGTGCCTTCTGCCAGTATGACTCGCCTGGCTCGCTCCAGGACCGCTTCCCTGACGAGCGCCACTTCCACGGAGGGGTCACGCTCTCGTGCCTGCACCCACTCGGACAGCACCGAGGCAGTTGGCGCAGTCAGCCACACGATGGAAGTTTCCTGTTGAAGTGTCAGAATAAGAGGGGGAGGAAGGCGTGAAGGGACAGAGAGAGAAGCCATAGCGGCTAACGGTCAAGCAGATGGTTTTAGGCAACGAATTGGAGGGGATGACATCAATAACCATGATCGTTCTCGCTGTCTTTGTCCTCCAGATCCTTTGTCTGCTATCTTGCATCCTCCTACATTGTAAATGAGCAGTTAGCGTACATTTACAGTCAAACGTCAACATGCATTCCTCATGAGCATCTAGACCACATTCATGTCTGCGCTTTTCATGATTGAGTTGAGGTGGTTTCCTTTGCCAGTGGCAGAATATTTGTTCAGCCAGTTGAATGAACCCTGCCTTCTGATAAACTGTCCACTGTAGGAAACATTGTGTCCGCGAAATGACTGAAGACCATGACATTTGTGCACAAAGTTCAAATGATTCATACGGGCTCTAACGTAGATAGCATTCACCTCAATCGAAAAGGTCGTGACCAAAGTTCAAGAAGAAGACTCAAACGGATCGGGCCAAGCCTCGTGTGTTTGTAGGAGTCACCATTTCATGCAAATGATGCTTTCTCTTTGCCACCATTGAGCCTGACCTTCCCGCTTTTCAACATTTTTCAATGTTTGCCTAAAAGCAAGCCAGGTCCTCATCAACAATCCAATTTGTTTTCATGAACTCTCTCAACTCTGGCAAGACTTGTGTATGGCTCTTAAATGCATCTGGTTGAGGTCTAAATCACCCAAAAAATGTATGTTTTATATCCCCGCTACATGCAGTATTTCAGCCGGTTTGCATACAATGTGGATGAGAGAAGTTCACAAGTACAGTCAAACCTCGGTTTCCGACTATAATCCGATCCAGAAACTGATTTGGTAAAACAAGAATTTTCCATTATAATCAATGTGTGCTTTTTAATTGTAATATACAGTACAGTGATACCTCGGTTTACGAACCCCTTGGCTTACGAACGTTTCGGTTTACAAACGTTAAATTGATGAAAATTTAACCTTGGCATACAAACCATTTTTAGGGACACGCACGGAGCGAACGACCCCGTTCTCCTAACACGGAAATGTGAGCGGACTTTTTTTTTAACTCTATTCCCCGCCCCCAGTCTTTGGGTAAAGCCACGTGATTGGTCAAGAACGCAGCAGTGAGGGGAGGTGGTTTCAACATTAAAGAGACAGGCAGACGATAGAGAGAGAGAGAGTGAGAAAATGGATAGAAGACTGAAATTTGGACTTGTTTCAACTGTGATAGTTCAAAGGCAGAGTGCAGACTGCAAGGTTAAAATATCCCATCAGGCTACACAAACAAACCGCACAAGCCATCTGTACACTTGATGCAAAAAGCTATCCACCCAGCTAAACAGAACACAATTGATGAGGAAAAATGTAAAGTGATTGCAGAGAAAGCCCCTCCAAGGGATCATTCCTCAAGATGGTGAAAGAATCATCAAGGGTTTAATGCTGAGGAGACTCCATTCCATCAAGCCATGACAAAGGTAAATAAAACCACTTTATTATACAGCACAGTTTATTTCTTTCATTATAATACAATAGCATAGGTGAATCAAGCGGTGCATTCAGGTGCGCTCAGTTTGGTCAAGAACCGATTTTCGCTTGTAAAATGAGGCATTAAAAGCCTCCATTTCTTTCGGTCGAAAACTGAATTGGTGAACCGAGACGTTGGAAAACCGGGGTTTGACACATCATGTTGATAATGTTGCCGTTTTTAAATCTCCCCGATAGGAAGGTCCCAATCAATCATGAAAAGCCCCACATAAAATTCTGCCCACGATTGATTGTTTTGAAACTTTTGAATGCAACTTACTTATCCCAACTCCCCCTTAATAATTGCCACAAACTCACTCTTGAATTTGTACGCTTGACTCTCTCATAATTGTGTTTGCTAAATCTTCTTTTCCTTTCGGCTTTTCCCTTCAGCCCCTTTCATCAGCCACTGCCCTGCCACATACACAAAAACATTGATGTAGCACTATTCAATCAAGAGTTGTTCAAGTCACACTATGAAAAAAAGAACGTGAGGAGGTCAAAGATGTTGCAAAATGTCTTTTGGATGGCCGTTTTGCACGCTCTTCACAAGGTATCCAGAATTTGAAAGAAATCAGAGCCCAACCTACTGTGTTATGCGAGTAATGCTTGGACTGCACATCACTTTTAGTTGTTAGCCTAAGAGCTAGATGACACACCAATGGCATTGCTTAAAAGCTCCACTTGAGTTATGTGTCTCTGGGGTTGGACAGACTCAACCACGAGTTGACTTCACTCGACTAAGACCGATTGACCACGATCTCAACTCGTTGTTGATCATGTCACTCAATGCGATGCTGTAGACCAATTGGGGGGAGGCGGGCTCCAGCAGGATTTTTGGCCTGGACTATAAAATTAGAGCAAGTATGGAGACTTATTCCACCAGCCACAAAAATGACGCGCATCGAGGTGTCTGCCGCACTGGACACAATACATGTTCATCATGCAAACTTGTGAAAATTGTTACCTAGCTGTCCTGGTAGCAAAGCCGGCGGGCAAAAGATGCGTTTATGTCTCCCCTGGCTACAAATGCTAATGCACGACAGAGGTCATGCATTCGCCCAGTCCACATTAACGACGTATAGTCGATGTTGCAGATTATCAGTGAAACTAATATTGCAAATCATTACCACACCCTCTTGTCATAAGATATATGTGTGTCGACATGACAGAAACATATTTTTAAAACGTTGTGCAACCCCTGGGATACATACATCACAGGCTGCAACACACGCACACAGACAAACTGATTTGAAGTGAGATGACACTGTATGATTTGTGAGCCATTTAAACCGATGCATTACACTATTTATGATTTTATTTCATTGACACTGTTGCTGAGAGTACCTTGATGATTTTGTGCCAAAAGTAATATCGTGTAGAGTCGTGTTTTGTAACATCCATATGCATGAGATGTTTTCTCTTTTGGTGTTTTATTCCCTGAGTAGTCTCGTATTAGGGTACTTACTTCGATAGAGCCATGCTTGTAACGACGATCCATCAGTCTGTAACTGCATAGTTGTGGTTGTGGTCCTCGTCAACTCTTTGTATTCTCCACGTTGACAATCACTGACTGATCAATAGCAAACACGGCCAGTGGGACTGAGGCAGCACAAGGATTAGTCCACCTTATCTCGCTGGGTCACCACCACTTCCCCTTATCCTGAAAAACACACACACACACATACACACACACACACACACACACACACACACACACACACACACACACACACACACACACACACACACACACACACACACACACTATAATTGACACTTAGGGTGCTTAGTGCAACTCACACCCCTCTTCTTATATCCACCCACACCCACTTAAATATAACGTTAGATGTACAATAGTGGTATGTACATACATGTCTAGAAAAACTGCACAGGCTTTTTGTTGAAAGGGAACTACTGTATAAACGGGGGGGAAATGCATAAATAGTCACACACATTAGAGTAGATCATTATTTGAGTGGAAAAAGTCAATCTTTGTTTCAAAGTGCTACGTCAACACGCAAGCACCCGTTACGTATGACTTCGAGTTTTAGAGTAGGGAAGTTGTGTTCTCTTGACTGCTCTTAAAGTGGGCCGCAAATGGGTCCGTTCTTGGCTTCTTCATGGCAACGCACCGCAGTCACTAATGCCACCTGGTACAAAACAATCATTTGTTCAGGCGTGGCATAGCAGGTGTGCACATCTCTGGGATGGCCTGTGAGAAACGGGGCTGTTTTGGAGCCATTTGGGTCCCAAGCTCAGAATGTAGGGTAACCCCCAGCCACCTCCAAAAACATATGCGTAGAAGAAGAAAAACAAATCATTCATTCCCGAAAAAAAGGTGCCCCGATTCTCACAGGTGAACCCAGTTGCACCCTAAAGGGCTATCAGCTGAAGTCATTTTGATGACATTAGATGGTTTTGTTTTGAGTGATTGACACAGACCAAAAACGGAATGTGAGTTTGTTGATACCGTGGGGAAATTTGTCACGGAGACTTATGTTTGAAACTGTACAATTTATGTCAAAATCCAAATATAGTACTTGTTAACATCAATTGAAGGAAGGGTATTAGGACATTGCATGGAAAAAAAAACCACCCGCAATCATTTGCATGGAGTGGAGTGTATAAAAAACACAAACACTTAACACACACTGCCCGGAGGGCTGCGGGTTATGGGGATATGGTGTTCTCATGATTGTATTTTCCCCCTTTTTGGAAGTGCCGTACAGTATTGTCACCCTCAACTAGAATATCTGCACTATACTTGGTGGATGTACGTCCACTTGAGCCAATGTTATGATTCCCCCGCCACAAAAGTCATGCTTGATGACGTGCTTTGGCACCAAACGACATGAACCATTTTGATTTTCTCCTTCAATGATGAGAGCTGGCTACTAACACCAAACATTGCTGTGAGATTATTGTCAAATTTCTCACATCAATCCCCATCAACAAGATAAAAACGTGAGTTTAGTTTCGTGATTTGTTCATGTGTATTAATACACTTATTCTCTCTTGCTGTCATTGCCATTCATTCCTTTCACTTGAGCAATAAGTATTATTATTTTTTTTCTTCTTTGCATTGTTTCATCATGTCTTCCTTGCTGTGCGTGAGCAGTCACAATAAACCTTACCTGCTTGGCTGTCATGTGTGATGTAAAAATTAAATATGGCATCTATACACCATAAGCTGTCACTGTTCCATGTACTATATTAATAACAAGTTATAAATAAAGACCCTGTGCCAGCGTTTGCTGTCTAATGTTATCGAAATTGAATCTATCTATCTATCTATCTATCTATCTATCTATCTATCTATCTATCTATCTATCTATCTGTCTGTCTGTCTGTCTGTCTGTCTGTCTGTCTGTCTGTCTGTCTGTCCGTCCGTCCACCTATCTACCTAACAACCTCCCTCCCTCCCTTCCTCCCTCGCTCTTATTCTCTCTCTCTGATTGTCTGTCAGTCTGTCTATCAGTCTGTGTGTGCGCGCGTGCATCCACGCAAGGTATACAGTGATTCTAAGGTACATTGGACTCAGAAATGAAACAATTACAAATAATCTCTGAAATGATCCTTTCCAAACTCTTTAATGGCAAGGTTAACTATCTTAGAAAGAGCAGATGTAGTCACATCCAGAGGAGACATGTTGAGAAGTTTGTGAAAGTGTGATCATGGTGGCGCTGACAGTTAAAAGTGATCATGCAAGATTGGAGAGACGGTGGGTAGGTATAGTGAGGGAAGACATGAAGGCACTTGAGGTTCGAGGGGAAGATAGACATTGATGGAAACAATGTGGCACCCCCTCATAGGACAAACCGAAAGGAGAAGAGGAAGAACAAACGGTTATTTGACTCGTCTTTGTCGTTGTATTTACAGTCATATTCAACCATTATTATTATTATTCAAACAACAGCTTATAGGAGACCATGTAGGCATCACAGTAGACATGCAACATGCGGTCCACCGGGCTGTAATTTAGGAAGTAAATGTTAGGACACATTTTGCGGATGAAAATGCCAAGGTTAAACTTCTCCGCGCCAGTTGCGGTGTCAAATGAGTAGAAGATCTCTTCCGTGTCCTTATTTACATAACGCGTAGCATAGAGGATACCGCAGGCCATGAAGGTATTGGTCACTGCCTGCTTATAGACTGAGGTGTGCCAAGTTTGGTTGAGCGTAGGTATCTCTCCTTCTTCTACTTTGGACAAAATCAGGTTCCCAAAGTGTCGCTCCGTGCTGTAGATGAGCCACACGCCTGACTCATCTGTTGCGAGGTCCATATCGGTGTAGGGGTAGCATTCGTTGATTTGACAAAAATTCCCTTTGGAGT
Source organism: Hippocampus bargibanti (assembly GCF_051943395.1). Classification (NCBI taxonomy): domain Eukaryota; kingdom Metazoa; phylum Chordata; class Actinopteri; order Syngnathiformes; family Syngnathidae; genus Hippocampus; species Hippocampus bargibanti. Next base: position 32,165,411 of record NC_142738.1, on the reverse strand, counting down.
TGTATCTGGAGAAAGAGAGGGAGATGTTTTGCATTGAGAACTTGTTCGTCTTAAAAATTGCCCTGATAGGCAAGGGTCACCCTCCTCTACAGACGCTTCATCAGTCACCGGACATTGACATTTTCTAAGAATGCTGTACAAGTAATCATTTGGAAAAGATTAAGGAAGCGTGTTGATATTTATCCAGCTGAAAAGTAAATCATGAACGTGATCAGCATCTTTGTATTGTGACACGTCTGTGTAGGGTCTTTCTTGGTCATACAGGAGTGGCCCATCGTATTGTGATGAGATGTGTACATCTAGCTGGTTGCCCTTTGTTTTAATCCACACCCATGAAATAGCTTTCACTTTCAAAGTGGTTGGTGACCCCTGTTTGGATCATCTAACAAAACAAAAGAAACATGAACCTGGTGCCTTTGGGTAACTGCTGCGTGGAAACACTCTTGGATGCTAAGTTGAACCGACAAAGTCGGTCACTGTTGTAACAAGTGTAGTACAAAGCCTCGCCATATAGAACAATATTTGGTCCCTGGATGGTGTTGGTGGTTGGATTGGCAGGATGGATGATAAAATTATCTGCAATGAGACAAGAGTGCCTTCATTGTATCGCTCAAATAAACTTGCATCATAAGCCTCAGTCTATCCCGGGTGGCCAACAATTTTTGCAAGAAAAAATAATGTTTTTTTTTTTCAAAATCAAACATTTGCTTTATTCCAATTTCAAAATCTTCGTTCGGTTTGGACATTTCTGTTCGATTGGCAATTTGCATACTCGGCAGCCAATCAGAAGCCTGGATCGAATAACTTTGTGCTTCCGGGTACATTCGCGTCTCATTTTCCAAAGTAGACACACAGAGAACACAAGAAAAATGGATTAGTGGTTAGGAATCAAGCCAAAACCTCATCCCCAGAAGAAAGATTCAAGAGAAGCGAGCCAAATTTATGACGCTACAAAACGTAAACGTACATTGAAAGCATGGTGGAAAGAGGAGTTCACGTGGCTTGTAGCAGACGACGCAACGCAAACATTGCATTGTGCAACTTGCCAAACAGTGTATGGACAAACGACAACTGGGGGAAAATCATCAGCAAGGGATATTTAACATCAATTAAGCAAGGGAGAATTTGTAGTAGGTACATTTTAAAGTGTTGTTCTGTTATATATTCTGATTACCAATCCTTAATAATTTGCACCAATGTTTTTTTTTTTTTTTTGCGATTAGTCGTCTTATTGTGTTTCAAGTTGTGAAAAATTGGGCAGGCAATTTTATGGCTGGGAAGGCAACTTTTCAGAGTTGTCTGCCCTGGTGTTCGCTGACTTTTTGTCATGATTTTCAGACACTGATATTGGCAAAATTATCCACCATCCTCAGAAAATGCTACGAAATTCAAAAAGTGATCAATTATGTCGAAATAGCTGTAATAATTATTGTATGCTCATTATTATTCATTTTAATATACAGTAAAGTCTCGTTATATCGATATTCAAGGGAGTCGGAAAAAATATCGATATAACCGGGACTATCGATATATCCGACCCTGTTTGCATGTAATTTTCTCCGTGCGTGCATAGAAATAGTATCGATATAACCGGGACTATCGATATATCCGATATCGATATAACAAGACTTTACTGTAGTTGATGAAAGGTGTAGTCCACTTTTCACCCTGACTCTTTTTGGCCCAGCTCCACGATGACATGGAAACACAAATGTTACAGTCAGCAAATGTGGAGATCTGTCGGGAATATTTAGTATTTTTATTTTCAGAAGATGTGCTTTTAAATTCCCGATCATTGAGCGGTGGCATAATATGTGTCTGAATACCTGGTATCTTCATCCCTACAGTCAGAGAGCTGAGGCTGGAGTACAAGGTGATATAGTTGGCATATATGTTGTTGACGTTGAGAATCAGCCGCCAATACCAGTTCTCTTTGCCCATCTCCGGTTTTGGGTCACGACCCCAGCCTCCATACTTGTGATTAACAGTCGATTCTCCTTTTGAGTAGAATCGAGGCCCAGTGATGTTCGTAAACTTGCCTTGGGGACAAATATCTACAGAGAAAAGCAAAGTAGTCATAAAAAGATCAGATTTACGAATCCATTCAAACACTTTTATTAAATACGAATCCCCCCCCCCCCCCCTTATTTTGTGGTTTTGCCCTTATGAGAATTCTGTCAATGAATCCTGCCTGAGGTCCGCGCGTCTGGTTGACGTGTGGGTCGTTGACTGGGTTCATTCTCGTTTTTGCACTCGTCCAGGGCTCTTTTCAGGCGCTGGTTGTCTTTACGTTTCTTTTCGACCTGAAGGGTGTCATATTGCTCCAACTCCTGCAGCTGCGTTCTCAAGCGCATCAGCTGAGACAAAGTAACAAAAAAAACCAAAGGGAGGATCCCAAATGAATGTATGAATGATCTGGCAATCCGACCTCAAGAATGCAGAAAAATCTTCGATTGAAAGACAAACCGAATGTCATGACACATGGGGATGACAATACGCCATTGGAATTCCATGCCAAGCTCATTGCATTATGTGCGGTCGAGGTCACATTCACATTAACGACAGTACAGTAGTCATTCTGCTGTCTCAAATGAGTTTCTTTTGACAGTATGGAATTGTCTTTTGGGAGGGACATTCATTCAAACTTACCTTTGTGTCCGAGTCAATCATGAACTGCTCGTCTTGCTGCGTAGTTGCGTTGAGCCTTTCGAGCATATTCCTGATTTCAATGAGTTCATTTTCGATCACCTGCAAGCTAACAGCACCATATAGCTCGCCATCGTTCTCCTTCTCAAACACTGACAGATCTTTTAGTAGTTGGGGCAGACGGAGCTTCAAACCAAGCAGCAGACTTTCAAGTTCCAAGGCCTGCAGAGAACAAGCTTCTTTTTTGTACAATTATTGACATTGCAAAAAAAGCATCATTTGTGGCACGTCACCTTCTGTGCGGTGACGGTGTCTGAGCATTTTGATGCGTCCTCATTCACTGAGTTGAGGGTCTCATGAGGGAAGGTTTTCTCTTTGTTTGTCAGCTCACACATGCAGACATCTTTTGGATCCTGCTGATGAAACAAAAAAATTGAAGGTCCAAATCTGATTTCTGAATTTGAACACGGCGTGAAACTTTGGAGCTCACCTGCTGGGTGAAGTTGAACAGAGAACACAGGAGAAGCAGCCCGTGACACTTCATGACGGCTGACAGGAATGAAAACTACCACTGACTTAGTCACATTGCGACTGCACGCGTCTTTGAATGCGATTGCATCACGAACGCCATCTGTCAATGATCACTTCCTCCTCTAGTTTCAGTTCAACAAATATTTGGGCTGTGAAGAAAACTAAGTGTGGGAAGAAGAAGAACATTGTTTCCCATGAAAATTATGCGCCATCAACATCATTAACATGAAAATATGATACTGGACACTACTCAACAAATGTTTATAGCTGTTTTTAAAAAGAGATGAAAGTAAATCTTTCCCTAATTAGGGTTGTGGAGCATAGTGGAGCCGATCCCACTTGTTTTCTAGCGGGAGGCAGGGGACAACCTGAACTGCTTGCCAGCCAATCCCAGGGCACACAAAGTTGAACATCCATTTGCACTCACAGTGCAGAATGATGGAGGATTTCCAGTGTTCATTCAGCCTGCGATGCATGTTTTTCGAATGTGATAGAAAACCCCAGTACCCAAAGAGAATCCACACTGGCACGAGGTGTACATGCAAACTCCACAGTGGATGACGGGAGCCAGAATCGAACATTGCACCTCTGCACTATGAGGTAGATGCGCTAGACAGCCAACCGCAGGGCAAGTGTATACTGTATTTATTCAAAATAATTTTCTGGCCACTTTTAATTAAGCATTTGGTTCTAATTATGAAAAAAAAAACATGCAATCCAATAATTTGGAAGGTGACATATTAGAGGTTCTTATCTCAATGAAATTGCTGTAACAACGCCACTAATCCTAATGAATATAAAAATTGAGCGAGGTGACAGCGGTTGCTGCCTTCTGGGTGATGATAGCATCTGACAGTAAAGCTCAAATGGCTCCCACGAGACTGCAACAAGAGGATGAATGTTTGCCGCACCACATGGTGCCAGGATGTCCACATACTAAATTGTAACTAGTCCAGAAGTACGTCTGTGTAAGCTCTCAGTCGTACCGGAGTGGTGCATCAATGAAAAGGTTTCTTCAGCCGTCATCTGTACTTCTTTCAAGGTGTCAGACGTTTCGCTCCTCATCCAAAAAGCTTCGCCAGCAAACTAAAGTTGTGCTGGCAACTCTGGCCTGATATACATCCCTAATGGACAGTGGTGGTGGTGGTGCCAAACCTCTGCTCTGATACGTTCCTGCTCTAAAGTTGGGGGGAGCAGTGGACTACTCCTTGAAGCTAATCTGATCACTTCTTTTGTCTCTCTGATTTCTCTGTTCTATGACTGGCCCTGATTGCCCCATTCGCACTGGTATCAGTTCATCAGCATGACTAAGCCTACGTGGTAACGATATAAGAAGTTCGTTGTAAGCACGATCCAAATTAAACCTCAAACCACCATGAGTGAAGGGTTTTGCTGTTTTACAAAAATTGCTTCTTAGAGCAGGGACCAATTCAAAGCAGAGCTCTCGAACCGCCACCTCTGTCCATTCGAGTTGCCAGCACAACTTTAGTTTGCTGGCTCCGAGAGGACATTAATTTCATCTGTGCTGTATGCCATGCATATTAGCATATTTGACAATAAAGCTGACTTTGACTTTTGACTTTGACGCTCTTGGGATGAGGAGCGAAATGTCCGACACCTTCCAACAAGTACAGATGGCAGCGGACGAAACAATTTCATCGATGAGTCCGGAAGGAGCGTCATGTGTTTGAATGCGTATTTACATTGAAGATGAATACTCTCCAGGCAGACTGGTGGTTGACTGCTTAGCACATTGGCCTAACAGTACAGAGCTACTGGGTTTTTCCATCTCCGGCCTCCATGTTTGGAATTTTGCATGTTCTCCTAGTGCGTTTTCACCAGGTACTGCAGTTTCCTCGCAGATCCCGAAAACATGCGTGGCAGGTTAATGGAACACTCTAAATTTTCCCTAGGTGTGAGTGTGAGTGCAGATAGTTGTTCTTCTCTATGTGGCCTGTAATTGTCTGGCGACCAGTTCAGGGTGTATACTGTCTCAAAGACAGCTCTGATGGACTCCAGCATGCTCTGTGACTCTGGTGAGGTCAAAGCAGATAAGAAGATGGATGGATGGATGGATGGATGGATGCTTGATGGCTCTCCACTAAATGAACATCACTGTGAATAGTAGTGCAAATGGTTGTCTGTTTGTAGCCTGTGATTGCCTGGTAACAAATTCAGGGTGATTGATATGGCATGCTCAAGACCCTCGTCAGGTTAGGCGATTCACAAAATCAGTGAATGATTGCTCTCTTTCCTGAAATTTGGCATGTGTCACCCTCATTGACCGTTCTGCAAGAAATGCTTGACATCCAATGATGTTGTTTTGGGGAAAAGGGCTATCGGCTGCATGCCACCATGGGAACTTTAGGTGTTATTCCCCCCACTCCACCTAAAATAACAAAATAGGAAGCTGTTTGTTGCACAATTATTATGAAATCAGAGTCATTTCTCTTTTCAAAGTTTCACATCCATCTTATCGTATACTCAATCAGAACAAGTAGTGAGTGTGTCAAACTGTAATTTCGTTTGTTATCAAGACACACAAGAGATGTGGCAAGAAGGGTAGTGCGAGCATACAACCAGCTGAACTCAGTGTCGGTTGGCACCTCATGATTTCACTTGTCAACATGCTGTTGTATCTACTTCTACTGGCATCCACAGTGAGTAACGTCTGTTTCATGCTGTGTCATGTCAAGATCTGAACTCATTTTTATTGTCTTTCTTTGATTTATTTATCTCTTGTAATTGTTGAACACTTTTGATATTGTGAAACATATCCATATATTTTTGGTAAATAAATGGTAAATAAAGTAGCTTTCAATTAATTTTTCGACATTCAGTCGGTATATTTTATGACTTTAGGAGATACTGGATTGTTTTAAGAACGTGAACTTCACAAAGGCCAGAGGCAACATAAATTTACAGGAACAATATGACTGCAGCATTGCCATCGCTTTCCAATATCTGCTTCTCAAAGAGTAAAATGGAGAGGCCCAACACCCATCATGATAATATGGGACATTAAAAATAAGTATTATTAGTATTCCCAAACCACGGATCGCAAAACTTTTTGACTAAGATAGCCATAAAAGCGAAATCTTTGGAAATGTATTTCACTGAGAGCCAGACACACACAGTGTATGTATATATTTAAAAAATCCTCGTCTCACACCCCACGGGTGGTGTCTGTCCCCCATTTTACCAGAGGAAGCTTGAGGGTTCTGCGCAGTATCCGTGCTGTTCGTAGCACTGCGCTTTTCTGATCCGAGATGTCCGATGTTGTTCCCGGGATCTGTTGCAACCACTCGTCGAGTTTGGGGGTCACTGCCCCGAGTGCTCCGACCACCACAGGCACGACTGTCACCTTTACCTTCCAGGCTCTCTCCAGCTCCTCTCTGAGCCCTTGGTATTTCTCGATTTTCTCATGTTCCTTCTTTCTGATGTTCCCATCACTCGGGACTGCTACATCCACGACAACGGCTTTCCTTTCCCCTTTATCTATGACCACGATATCTGGTTGGTTGGCCATTACCATCTTGTCAGTCTGTATCTGGAAGTCCCACAGGATCTTTGCTCGGTCATTCTCCACCACCTTGGGAGGTGTTTCCCATTTTGACCTTGGGGTTTCCAGTCCATACTTTGGATATATATACAGTAAAGTATATCGATATAAGGGAGTAAAAAATATCGATATAACCGGGACTATCGATATATCCGACCCTGTTTGCATGTAATATAGAAATAGTATCGATATAACCGGGACTATCGATATATCCGATATATATAACGAGACTACTGTATATATATATATATATATATATATATATATATATATATATATAGAGAGAGAGAGAGAGAGAGAGAGAGAGAGAGAGAGAGAGAGAGAGAGAGAGAGAGAGATACTGTCTAGCCATGGCGGTGCTAGACTCTGCTATGATAGGTCCCTGCTCTCATGGTGGGGGAGCAGTGGACTATTCCCTGAGGCTACACTGATTAATTCTTTTACCGTACCCCATCTTACCTCTCGATGGAGTGTCCAGATGATATTTCCATACAACATAAAAAATATAAATATAATTTAAGAAAAAGACCAAAATGGACGTGTTTTCATGACGAAGGCCACAAATGAAGCAAAAGGAGAAACAAAATGGCTTCTTATACTCCCCTTTCAAACCAAAGGGTATGAAAGTAAAATAAGCTATTTTTATAAAACAGCAAAACCCCCTGGTGTGAGGTTACTTTGGATCGTGCTTACAACACACATGCTTAGTTATGCTGAGATGATGCCAGGGCAAATGGGGCAATCAGGCCAGTCATACAACATAATCAGTCAGGACAATCAAACAAATTAATGAAGCCTCAGGAAACGGTCCTCTGCTCCCCCCAACCTTAGAGCAGAGACCTATCTTAGCAGAGTGTGGCACCGCCACGTCTGGACAGTAGGGATATATATATAGGGTCAACACTACCAGCAAAATTTTAGTTCGCTGACAAAGCCTCGTGGATACGAAGCAAAACGCCCGACACCTTCAAAGAAGTACATACGACTGTTGAAGAATCCTTCTCATCGATGGACCACTCCTGTACGACTGAGAGCTTACACAGATGTATTCCTTGCATGATAAAAACAATTGCATGATAACGCTGACTGACAATATTATGGATATTGTCAGTCAGCGTTATCATGCAATTGTTAGGTTTTGTTTTTATGTTTGTTCTTCTTTATACAGCAAGCCCTTCTTTGTGTTTTATATCAGGGTGATTGCCAGGTCCAGTATGTGTCGGGTAGAATGAAAAACGACTCGTGTGCATGTGAGGTAAACACCAAGATGTGGCTTTTCCCTGCAAAGAAATACGAGGCCACACTGCAGCAAGTTGAATCTTGTGATGTTCCCCTGAAGAAGCTCGAAGAGCAGGTAAAGTTAAAGCCCATTTTCATCTGTCAGACAGACTACTTATAATCAAAGCACATTTGAATTGTTCATGTCCACCAATCATTTTTGGAGCATTTACAATACTTATATGGGATTTGTTTTCTTCAACAAAGCAATTGATCTTCAGCCAGCAATGTGTCTTCTTTTCCACTAGGTGCTTCGGTCAAAACAACGTCTCCCTGAGCTTCATGAAGTGGTTGACAACATAACAGTGCGGCTGGAGCCTTTCCAGTACCTACATTATAAGGGCCTCTATTCTGCGTTATCTCTGCGTCAGTTGGGTGAAGAACTCAACAAGCTTGAGAGAGACATTAACGCCATGTCCCTTCATGTGGACAAAGCTGAATCAACAACACTCTTCAAAGAGGTATGTCAGAACAAATAGCATTTGAACAAATAATCATAAAATCTTTTCACAACTGAATCCCACATTAGAAAATCGCATTGAAAAGTCAGGATCACAAGAAAATACATTTATATTTATTTTTGTGGTTCTTTTGACTTCAAGACGGCGCTGCGAGAGTGGCTGCCTTTCCAACAGCTCCTGTGTTTTGCTTTTCTACTTTCATTTCTTTCATAACTTTGCTGCTGTGAAATGCAAATTTCTCCACTGCGAGACTAATAAAGGCAATCCAATTTAGCACGACTCACAAAAAGTCAAGGAATTTCAGGGGAAATTTCAAGATGAGGCTTTTTGTTGTTCACGGTGCTTGTGCTGTCAAACTACCACATATGTATATATTTCTTTATTCAGACGAATAAAAATTCTGACCTGCGAAACATTCACCGTCACGATCAGAGTGATCAGTTGACAGCTCAGTCCCTCTCTTCACTCAAATATCCACAACTTGCGATCGCAAATCTGACGACACAACTACAAAGTTGATATGCGGCCTAAACTCCCAAGTGCAAAAATGAACACCATTATGTTTGAACATGGTCTGAGGACAATTAGTTATGAGCACAGAAGTCAGAGCACAGAAAACCACTTGGCTTCAGATTGGGGGTGCCACATTCCGAACGAGGCGAAGACAGTCAGAGACAGGCAAATGATTCAAATACAAATGTACAAATGATTTCATGTGGTAACGTAAACACGTACCGAACAAAATAAAAACTAAAGGCGCTGGTCAAATATGGACCAGGAATAAGAACAAACACGAATGGAAATGATAGTAAGAGGGCAAGAGGAGAACAAACCCTCGCACTCAACAAATGATAAACTGGTCGCCACCGGCTTGAGCAGCGATACGTGGAACACGAGGTGGTCCTTCATCAAAGCGGGTAGTCGGAGCCTGACCGTTACTGGGCTGATGATGGATCCCATAAAGAAACGGCCCGCAAATCGCGGACCCAACTTGGTTGAGGTACTGGCCAACCGCAGGTCCCTTGTCCACAGCCACACCTCTTGCCCCACCTGGTAGGCAGACGCCGGGCGACCGACCAGTGGCTGAGGAGACGAGGGTGTTATGTGCGTACCCCACCCAAGGCAAGTGGATGGCCCATGATGAGGAATGGTGGAGACACACACAATGGCGAGCTGCCTATAAGTCCTGGTTCTTGCGTTCTGTCAGACCGTGAGATTGCGGGTGGTACCCCAACGTCAGGCTTGCCGAGGCCCCCATCGCCCTGCTGCTTCTAGACCCTGGAAACGAACTGAGGGCCCCGGTCAGACACAATGTCCACCGGGATCCCATGAAGGCGGACGACGTGGTTCACCAGCAGGTTAGCCGTCTCGAGGGCAGACGGCAACTTGGCCAATCCGATTTGGAAAAATGATCCACCACCGTGAGGACGTCCTTCCACGAGAACGAGGGAGGCCAGTGACAAAGTCCATAGAAATGTGAGACCATGGGAACCGGCAGAGGTTGAAGCAATCCCGCCGGTGGCTGGTGCGAGCCCTTACCGCAGTTTCAGGCCGGGCAGACCTTTATGAAGTCGTCCACAACCTTACAGAGTTCCGGCCACCGGAACCGCTAGGAGATGTGGTGGATTGTCTCGTGCACCCTGGGGTGACAGGCCACCTTGGACGTGTGTCCCCATTGCAGCAACTCCGAGCGCAGCGTTGGGGGGACAAACTGTCTCCCTGTGGGACAGCCATCCGGGACCAGGGTTCCCTCCTGTGCCTCCTTGACCTTCTTCTCTACCACCCACCTGAGAGCCGCCAGGATCTGTTGTACCGGAAGAATGTTCAGCACAGAGTCCTCCTTCTCCGCCGGGTCATGGATCCGAGAGAGGGCGTCAGGCTTGATGTTCTTCGACCCTGCACCAGTGACGTGCAGTCAGGGGAGGCAGGTGAGGCCGTGCCTCACCTGTCATCATGGAAATATCAAATGAAAAAATAAATTAAACCGTTATATTTACTTAGTGATTTGTATTTTAAAGTTCTTTTCCATTTAACTTCACTGTTTTTGGATCTTTTTTTTTTCAAAATCACTGAATTTTCACATTTACCGTTCAAATACTAAGTAGAGACGAGCGGTGAGGCAGCAGCCGGCTGAGCCTCACCATGGATTGCGCAATGACTATGCTCACTGCGCTGGCTTGCTCTGCAGTGAGACCGCATTGCCGTCCCTCTGCTTATTGCTATTAAAGTGTTCAAACACTTTTAGTATAGGAACTAAATTTCTACCGTTTAGCTGGTGTATATAATGTACAGTCACTTTACATTATAAACACTGTAGTACAGTGTTTATTTTATTTTATTTTCATCAAAACTGTGTGCATAGGTGAGGCACACAGTTCTTCTGCCTCATGACAGGGGGCGCTGGTGATTACAGATTCTTCTTGCGCCTCCTTGGCTGAAGAATAATAGAATTAGTGAGAGCAAGCTACAGTAAACAGTAAGTTAAGTGCAACCATCCAGTCATTTTTTCGTGTTGCTTGGCCTTGTTTTCAGAATTTACATATCTAAATTGAAAGAAATAGAGAGACTTTTAAAACTGTTGCATCAATAACTGAAAGTTATTGATGCCTTTCTTCAGAAGGAGCGGCACATGGACTTCATTTATGAGTAAAGGTAAAGTCAAAGTCAGCCTTATTGTCAAACGTGCTAATATGCATGACACACAGCACAAATGAAATTAATTTCCTCTCGGACCCAGCGTGCAAGACATGCAAGGCACTTATAACGTGGCTAAAAGACATACAATTGACAACAGACAATACTTATAATTTCTGTATGTAAAGTGAGGTAGTGTCGTCTGGAAAGTGAGGCAGTGACATATGTAAAGTGAGGAAGTGACGTACATAAAGTGACGTAATGTCGTAATTGCAAAAACAAACAACAAGAAAGGGTTGAAGTGAGGTCTTGCAGAAAAAAATGAGAAAGAACAAAAAAATAGAGTTCAGGATGATCGTACAGCATGTAACAAGATAATCAGTTTTTTTAATTCTTTTTTTCCATGCTACAGTTAATATAAAGAATGCTGACATGACATTTTAAACAAATCACGTTAACTGTTGCCAATCAAATGGTGAATCAGCTACTCTGTAGAGTTAATATGTTTGTAAATCTGACTGTGATGACGTCAGTGCCTCACCAGCCGTGAACCTCACCGCACGTCACTGCCCTGCACAGTAGGTGACAGTGAAGCGCGTTAGCATTAGTGCCCACTGAGCCTGGGGAGAGTTTAGTCTATTCAGACATCAGACATCTATTGCCCCTGCCCCATCGTCAACACTTTCACTGTGGACGTCCCCCTTCTCCCCCTCACGACCAGCTTCCAGCAACAACCCTCTCAACCGACGCCACAACCTCAGTCACCACTCTGCTTCCTGGTTCCTGCCTGTCTGTCACAACTGTGCAGGTGAGGAACCAACAGAGGAGAATGAAAGTGAGAAAGGCAGCAGGTCTGGCCAACATCAGTTCCCGACTTCTCAGGACCTGCTCCGACCCGCTGTGTGTTATTGTCCAGCACATGTTCAACCTGGGCCTGAAGCTGGGCAGAGTTTCACAGCTGTGGAAAACATTCATGCCTGGTCTCAGTGCCCAAGATCACCCACCCAAAGTAGCTAAACAACTACAGACCGGTGGCGCTGACATCTCACCTGATGAAGACGCTGGAGCGACTCGTCCTCCCCCACTGCGACCGTTGGCGAGCTCATTACTGGACTCGCTGCAGTTTACCAACCAGCCGAGCATCAGTGTGGAGGACACCATCATCTGCCTCTTTCACTTTGCCCTGCTGTACCTGGAGAATGCTGGGAACACTATGAAGATCACATTTTTCAATTTCTCCAGTGCCTTCAACACCATTCCACCCAACCTGCTGGGGGACAAGCTGTGGCATGCTGGAGTGGACCACCAACTCACATCATGGATTAGAGATTACCTCACAAACCGGCCACAGCATATGAGGGAAAAGAAGTGTGAGTCGGACAGGATTGTCTGCAGTACTTGAGCACCGCAGTGGACAGTCCTGGCTCCATTCCTGTTCACCCACTACACCTCAGCTACAGAGACAACCGCGCTGCAAGGAGAGATACTGCTGCTCTTTCCTACTGACTGCTATCAGGCTTCTCGCATTGTAAAAGCACAGCCACCTTATATCGAGGCAATACAGTTACATATGTCAAATATGCGTTTTATACTGTATTTTATACTGGCATTGTGTACAGTTCTTTTTATGAAACATATTTGCAGTTATACATTTCAGTCTTTTCACATTTCTATTGTACATATTTCGTCTGTGTAAGCTCTCAGTCGTACAGGAGTGGTCCATCGATGAGAAGGTTTCTTCAGCCGTCATCTGTACAAAAGTGAAGGTTTCGGACGTTTCGCCTCCTATCCAGGAGGCTTCGTCAGCGAACTAAAGTCTGACTGGTCGTATCGGCCCCATTTATATATCCCTAATGTCCAGACCTGGTGGCGCCGGACACAGCTATGATAGGTCCCTACTCTCAGGTTGGGGGGGGGGGCGCGGGACCCCTCCCTGTGGCCCCACTGATTGTTCCTACATTCCTGACTAACGACTGGCCTATTACCCCCACTCCCCCCGGTATCACCTCATCAGCATAACGACCCTCATCAGCATTGCGAAAGTTGCCTAACCTGTTTTGCCTGAGCAGGCTATTGTATGAACGATCCAAATTGAACCTCACCCCACCAGACCGGTTTAATGAAGGATTTTGTTGTTTTATAAGAATCGCTTCTTTTACCCCCCTTTCAAACCATCTATGTTCTTTCGCTAAGATTTCAACCTCATTGTCGTCAAATGAGTGGTTGCTAGCTTTTAGGTGCAAATGTACTGCCGATTGAGGCCCACTAGTATTATCCCTGCGATGTTGATAAAGTCTTTTTTTGAGAATTTGTTGAGTCTCCCCAATGTACTGCTCTTTACAATTTTCATTCTTACAATGTATGGAATAAACTACATTACTTTGTTTTTCATTTGGTAGCCTATCTTTTGGTACTTATTGTACATATTATATTTTGTGTTTATCTTTTGACCCCGCACCCCTTTGAATGTTGCTGCTGTAGATTGCAAATGTCCCTATTGTGGGACGATTAAAGGCTTTCTGATTCAGATTCTGATAATGAGACATGAGACACAACTTTTGTCTGTGGTATGTCTGTCAGCTCAAAACCAGCTTCTATTTGTGTAGCCTGACATTACTGTGAGCTTTATTGCACCTTTTTCCACTGTAGGTCCAGAAACTGAAAAGAGATGTGGACATGATGCACATGGCAGACTCAATCAACATGAGGACCGTGAAAGAAAAACTGCGCTACTTGAAGAACAGCGTTGAGTCATGCCTGTCGATCCCCAAAGATTTCAAAGGTACTTTTTTGTGCTGTCAGAGTTGGAGGTTGGTGTTCATTGTGATATTATGGGTCCAAATTATACTTGATGACTAATTTGAAATTGTTTAGAAGATTAGTTTTGTCTCCTTTATTGTGTTGCAGGTCAGAAAATGTACTGCCTTAAGGGCCTTATGATGAACATCAGTAGCCCGACTATAACTAAAGTCAGTCCATATGGTAAAAACATCATCTCAGGCTCATGGGGCCAACAAGCCCTTGAGGATACTGAAGGCCTGAAGAACATCTTCTGGATTCAGCCTTTGCTCCACGGCCATATCTCAGGCAATATCATAAGAACCTACCAATCTTATGAAGACTTCATGGCCTCTGCAAACCACAAAGATTTTACTGTAGCTCCATCCAACACCCATGCCAATACAGTTGAAGGCCCCAGTGCCGTCCTGTATGGAGAGGCTCTGTACTATCACTGCTACGACTCTCCACATATCTGCCGGTACGATTTGAACAACAAGGGTGTCACAAGGGTTGAACTTCCCGGAATTGGGAAGAATTACAGAAAATTCCCTTATTGTTACTTTGACTGCCGAGCCAATAGTGATGTGGATGTGGAGGTAGATGAGACAGGCCTGTGGGTCATCTATGCCACCTTTCGTAGCCATGGTAATATCGTGGTAAGCCAACTCTCCTGGGATAGTGAAGCTAAAATGCTCAATATCACAGGGACGTGGGAAACAAGATTGTTCAAGAAGGCAGCAAGCAACGCTTTTATGGTGTGTGGTGTGTTGTATGCTACACGCTTTTTGGATGATTACTCTGAAGAGGTGTTTTATGCTTTTGATACAGAAACAGGTAAAGAGGACAACACACTCGCGTTGCGAATGGAGAAGATCGGTAAGGGTGTTGCCAGTCTGAGTTACAACCCAATCAACAGGCAACTCTACATGTTTAACGATGGATACCTTCTTGCCTACCAAGCCCATTTTTAAAATTTGACACAAAGCTTGAAAGCTGCTACAGAAATATGAAACACACATCAAACACACATTCCGCATGAGAGGCCGAGAACAAACAAGGGGTGCCCAAGTTGCGTCGTGAAGATCCTTTCCATAACAACTTCCGGTTGAGTGTACGCTGGTGCGTCTGGCTGCCGCTATTCTCCAGCAAATATTCTCCTTTTTCTCTTGTGGTTTTCTCTCACCAGCTGATATATTTTTCACTCCAATCTCAATCCGCTTTCATTCTTGAACCTTCAATCAATCTACCGTTAGATGGCTATTCGCGATCGCTTGTCGCGACATCCTACCGGAACTGAGAAGAGGCCCTATGTCGGCTCCAACCACATGTTCCCTCCATTGACCCCTTGAACGATGGCCCCAATACTCTGAGGCAGAGCTTCCTATATTCTGCACCCGGTGGACGAACTCCCCGCCAGCGATTCATAACTACCCGGGCATCGCAATCGATCCATGGAAGGACGGCTCAAATAGTCGGCGGCAGAACTCCTTGCGATCCACTCCCAATGGACGTTCTCCCCGACGTCACTCGTCGTGCTTTCCAGGGGTACATCCTCCTTGACGACTGTAAAGACATCGCATCACCTCTCTGTGGTCATCTCGCCACCGGCCACGCAGAAGCAACCGCTGATCCCTGGACCACCGGGTAGTACCTGGCTAGGTCGGCTAATCCTCGCATTAGCGACATCGCCACCGAGAGTGCCACTGTCAACTTCAGCCTACTAAACATCCACTCGCTTCCTGGGAAGGTCTGTCTAATCCAGGACATCCTCAAAGACCATAAACTTGACTTTTTTTTCGTTTAGACAAAACATGGCAAACTCCTGGCGAATTTTCCCAAATCAATGACCCTACTCCACTGATTTGTTTACATTCCCACACCCCGCCGTTCTGGTCGTAGAGATGGCCTGGCGTTGTTCTACCGTGACAAATGGAAAGTCCTCCCAGTCTCTGGCTCCAAAACTTGCTCGTTTGAATTCCTTGCCTGCCATATTTCCGGACCCACTCTCCCTATCCTCACCACAATTTAGCGGCCCCCTAAACCACATTCTGACTTTTGAAAGAATTGTCTGCTCTCCACGCCCACCTCTCCTCTGTCTTACCAAATATAATTATTCTGAGAGACTTACAACATACACATGGACAATTCCACCCTTCCGCTCACCATTGACTTCACCTCCTCACTCGACAGCCTTGGCTTCCGCCAGTTTGCTGATTTCCCCACACCCACTAAAGGACACATCCTGGACCTGATTTGCTGCTCTGGTCTTGCTCCCTCCAACTGTACATCTGATGAACTTTCTATAACAGTCACATTTAATGTTTTCATCTCACTCTCCATCACCAAATCACCCCGTATATCAACGATTGCAATATCGAAGAGATCAACCCTGCTTCAATGATTGCCACATTAACTCTGGACTCAAACTCTTCTCCAGACGAACTGGTTTCCCGTTACAACTCGGACCTCGTCGACATGCTTAATACTCTCGCTCCAGTCAATTCTCACTCTGTATTATTTACTTGGTCTTCCCCCTGGTTCAACACTCATCTATCTCCGTTCCATTAAATGTAAAACTTGGCTGCTTGAAAGACTTTTCCGGAAAAACGGTCTCACTGTCCACAAAGACATGTTTACAGCTCAACTTTTCCACTGCAAGGGCTGTATCTCAAATGCAAAATCACAATACTACTTTTAACTCATCTACTCTAATACTTGTAATACTCAGGCTCTTTTTTCGGTTTTCAACAAAATCATTCATGCCCCGTCGCCCTTCTCCCCTACTTATACTCCTCGGACACGTGCAACGCCCTGCTTTTATTTTTTAATGAAAAAGTTAAGAGAATCCATGTACACTGATGCCCCCTTACGAAAAAAGGTTTGCTCTCAGCTTCACTCTCACCACACTCACAACATTTTTACGAAACCCCTTCGCTGGTTCCATTCTTATCTCTCTGGCCGCTCTCGGTTCATCCAAATCAACTCCTTCACTCCACAGTCGTCCCCCGTATCTTCCGGTGTGCCCCAAGGCTCTGTTGTGGAATAATTCCTCTTTATTATCGACCTTCTTCCAATTGGCAATATTTTCCGTAAATGTGGTTTACACTTTCATTGCTTTGCAGTTGACACCGAGCTCTACTTCTCCAGCAAACTCTTCGACATTATTCTCTTTCACTCTGCCTCTCAGAAATTTTGTGAGGGTGACTCAAAAAGATGAGTCCCTGACTGCAGCAATGTTGTCTCCCGAAACAGGTGTGTAAAAGTGATTGACAACTTTGGCAGACGAGTACAGGTTTGGTTACAACGAAATAGTGGACATTTGGAAGACATCCTGGGAAAGCCATAAATTGACGAAAGATTGACAGAAACAGCTGAAACTCTAGTGAATGGTCTTCCATAAACTGAAAATCGCTTTTTAGTCAAAGCCACAATTGAAATTTTCATGGGTACACGTCGTTTTGGGTCACCCTGTATATGGAGAGGGTCCTGTGAGTTTCTGAGTACTCTGTCGTTACTCAAAACTCGGACTTTACCGTATTCCATCAGTTACAATGGTGGGCTGTCAGTGCCTCTAAGGCCTTCTCTGCTGGCCTAAAAATATCATGAATTGTTATTAAATAATTCCAAATTGTCTTTCAGCGTCCTTTCATTGATTTTCCCTTGTTGCGATGCTTCAAGATTAGTTTTGTATTTAAGCATTTAACTAATAACAGCTCAGCCATCATTTGTTGCCATGGTCAGAAGTTTATCTGGATGCCTTCACATTCAGTTCTGTGGGCCCTGGAGAATAAAAATCAATGTCGATGAAACTGTTTCTTTAAGCAGTGTCCAGTGAAATAACGACTGCCGGGACGGCCATCGCGTGCAACTTTTACGTCGGGTGTACAACTTACAAAACGTCTCCGCCCGGGTGGCCGACAACTCCTTCAAGAAAAAAAAAAAAAAAATAGATATTTTTTTTCAAATCAAACGTTTTCTTTATTCAATAAAGCAAACATTTGACGAAGATTTTGAAATCTGAATAAATTATTCTGAGTTCGGTTAGGAAATTTCGGTTTGTTTGTCAATTTGCATACTCGGCACGGCAGCCAATCAGAAGCCTGCCTCGTGCTTCTGGACTTTCCCCAGCGTTCAAGGACCCAGAAGAAAGATTCAAAAGAAGCTAACAAAATTTATGATGTTCCAAAAAGTCACCGTATATTATCCCGTGACTGTAAAGTGTCCTTGAGAGTTTTCAAAGGCGCTTAGAAATTAAATGTATTATTATTATGATTTTTTAATCGTAATAATAATACATTTAATGTATTATTATTAAATAATATAAATATACGTATGTATAAATATAAATAATATAATACATAGTATAATTTAAACTAACGACTGGCCTGAATGCCCCACATCCACCGCTATCAACTCATCAGTATTCCTAATCCTATTTTGCCTAAGTAGACTATTGTAGGAACGATCCAAATTGAACCTCACCCCACCATATCGGTTTAAAGAAGCTGTTTTATGAAAATCGCTTCTTTTACTCCCCTTGCAAACCATTCAGGCCAGTCGTTAGTTAGAACAATAGGAACAATCAGTGGAGTGGCAGGGAGTAATCCTCTTCTCCTTCCAACCTGAAAGCAGGGACCTATCATAGCAGAGTCCGGCATCGCCATGTCTGGACAGTAGGGATATATGTATAGGGCCTGAACTACCAGTAAGACTTTAGTTTTATTCAAATGCAAAACACCAATAAAAATGACTTCAAGTGTTCAAAATCTGTAAAAAAAAAAAAAAATGAGCTGCGAATTGGGCTTTTTCAGAAAGTCCCGCCTCCAGTTCATGACGTCACACCAAGACGTCTTGCATTGCTGGAGAATCACAACAATGGCTTCAGATTCGGATAATATGCTTTCTTGTTACACATCCAGTTATGAATATGATTCAAATACTTCTGAAGAGGAAAGCGTACATGTTTGCAATCGATTAAATAATTTATTTCGTGCCATTTTGAGGCAACATTGGGGGGAAATGTCTCACCCAAAAAAAGAGGCACAAAATGGCGACCTCCAGTCGCCACCTCTGTTTCCACAGGCTGATAAATTCCTTATATGGAGCTTGGACGCCCTCTTCTGGCGGCTTTTGCGTGCAACACGATTTTTAGACCAAAGAAGTACAGCAAAATACATTGACGTGATGGAAGGACTGCTAAGGTCAGGGGCGTTCCTTTGGCGACGTCACGTACGGACTTGTCGCCAACTCAAAAACAAGACTTCCTGAATATTCAGCACGAGTCTTAAAACGTAAAACATAGCTATATGCGATGGAATCTTTGTAAAATACGCTCAGTAGAAGTCATTTGAAGCCATTTTACAAATTATGGACACAACTTGAACGGGGCGTCGGTTGTCCTTTAAGGTAAGTAGTAGGCCACTCAACTATTTCGCCACCAGAGGACGCTGCCAGGCTGATTAAAAACGGAAAGAATTGGATTCCACGCTGCAGAAATAATGAGATATCCTCGTGTACGGTAGTCCGTTGTGTGCGGAAGGGCATCCGACGTAAAAGCTTGGCCAAAACAAACATGCAGATCAAACCTCTGAAGATGGAGGACACTGATTTGTTGTGGCGAACCCTTGAAGGGAAAAGCCCAAAGGAAAAGAAGAAGAAGAAGAAGGCGGTAGTCTGTTGTGCGATTACATTGCACAGGCAACTCCATCATTGAAAAAACTATATTCAGAGATATTAAAACACCTTTAATTTTCCATTTGCCTATGTGTGTGTGTGTGTTTGCGTGTGTGTTTGCGTGTGTGTGTGTGTGTGTGTGTGTGTGCGTGTGTGTGTGTGTGTGTGTGTGTGTGTGTGTGTGTGTGTGTGTGTGTGTGTGTGTGTGTGTCTGTGTGTGCGTGTGTTTGCGCGTGTGTTTGCGTGTGTGTCTGTGTGTGTGTGTGTGTGTATGTATGTATACGTTGTGTGCGTGCATGTGTGTGCGTGTGTTTACGTGCGCGTGTGTGTACGTGCGTGTGCATATGTGCGTCCGTCCGCGTGTGTGTGCGCGCGCGCGCGCGTGTGTGTGTGTGTGTGTGTGCGTGTAAATATGTATATATTGTGTGCGTGCACGTGTGTGTGTGTTTACGTGCGCGTGTGTGTTTACGTGCGCGTGCATATGTGCGTCCGTCCGCGTGCGTGTGTGCGTGTGTGTATGTATGTATGTATGCGTGTGGGGGGAGGGGCAGGGGTGGTGCGTTTGCGCGTTTCCTTTACTGGTCGGCTATCGCTCTCATAATGACAGAGCAGATCCCCGCCCAGTTAGAAACCCAAGCAGCAAAGGCCAGGGTTAGAAGCTCCACCAGAAGGTAATGAGCCACTCTTTACTCCCAGTGTGGTTTGGCTGATTTGAGGTTTCTTTGAATGGCAAATGGACGAGGGTTTCTGTCATGAAGTACAGATGTTCATCCACGTCATGTCGCCAGCTACTACTTCTGCTGGAAAGAATTGTACAAAAATGATTTCACATTGTAAAGTGAAGCCCCGATTCGTGAACCAATCGGGGTTACCGGGGGGGGGGGGCAAACTAGATTTACATCTCGGGTTTATTCTGCCTGACAAGTAGTACTGTATTGTGGCTGTTTGGCTCTTAATCAATGACTACGACAGCTCTTGACAAACAGATACTGACTTGCTAGCATGGTTCTAAATTTGACAAGTGGTTCTTTTCCCCCAAGTCAACTCCGTGATGTCCGAGTTTATTTCCAATAATTGAAAACGTGCTATGTTGATGCAAGTTTCCAGTGTAAAATCCAATACTGTCTATCACACAAAATAGATGATGCAAATGCCCATCCGACACATCCATTTTCCGTAGCGCTTATTCCTCATTCGGGTCGCGGGGGTGCTGGAGGCAATCCCAGCTGTCTTCGGGCACGAGGCGGGGGACACCCTGAATTGGTTGCCAGCCAATCGCAGGGCGCACAAAGACAGAACAGTCACACTCACACCTAGGGACAATTTGGAGTGGTCAATCTGCCTGCGTGTTTTTGGAGTGTGGGAGGAAACCGGAGGACCCGGAGAAAACCCACGCGGGCCCGGGGGGAGCATGCAAACTGGGCCGCCCCATATCTGACACATCTCCCTGAAAATGGCTAAGAGTGGCCTTTGTCGGAATGTGAACAATTGTGATTCCGGTTTGTGGTTTGGAGTCCAGATCCAAACGATGCTCTATTTTTCTTCATTTTGAGGTGTCCAAATGACGGCCATTCATTTTAGCGGCGCACTACTAAGAATGAAAACCTCATTCGACACAGCCTGTGTCTGCATTGTTATATCATATTCTACACTGTGTGGAACCAGAAAGATTGTCCCTACTGCCGGCAGGAAACGCAGTCACCCATGACATGCGTCTGAATTCTGCGCCCCTCTGCCAAGCTATTTATTGAGAATACACGCCAATTAAAATGATACATGAGTAAAACATAGTTTTCTTGATTATAATACCACGTCTCTGGACGTTCTGAGCACCAACAGCTGTAAGCAATAAAACATTGTCTTTTAATTGGTTGTCTTCCATGAACTGATAAATGTGTAACCTGGCTAATGAGCTCCTTCCTGTGAGGGAGTTCCAAGGCCAGATCTTCTAGATGAAGGTAACAGTTTAACTGGGCTGTGTCTGTTTCACTCAGATTTACTGTGGCCATCTGCGCCTTGACTGTGGCCAGCGAAGCACGGGACTTTTAAACAGGATAACTTCTTATTCTCCATCACTGTTCAATCCCCATAATGATGTCATCTCTATGCCCGTGATTTTTTCCTCAGATGAAAACTGCTGTAGTGTCAAGTGGAAAACACACCACTTCATAAAGTATGCAAAAGGTGTGACCACTGAACAGAGCCAAACAACCAGAAAGAAGCTTGCAAGGAGGAAGTGAATTGGAATTGAAAGTTACAAAGAATGTTCTTAGACTTTTTTTAAATACATTTAACCCTTCCATCCACCTTATAACCTGAGAACATGAAAAACTGTCCACTGCAGTAACCGTCATGTTTTTTTAAAGTGATGAATAAAAAGTTTAATACATGATGAGACTGGCGCTGTCTTTGTTATCTTTTACACCTCCCACTGTGTTATCTTTGCCACCACCATCCTACACCGTCTGGTATGTTTCAACACGACCACAAAAGAAGCAAGCAAAAAAAAAAAAACTATATATAGTGATATCACGAGAGGCTGGGTCCCCTAAAATGGCTTCACCTAGAGAGAGAGTTTTGGGCCCCATCTGGTGGAAGGCAGCAATCCAAACCCCACACCTGTGGCTGATCACGGCTTGATTGGCATGCAAGGCTTTTAAGGAAGGGAGCCTCTGAGTGTAGTGGCCGGGGAGACAAGCGCCATTGTTGTGCTCTGTGGAGAAACACCAAGAAACTGATTGCTGCATGGAACTTGTCGCCAGTTGGGACCATAGGACGGAACGCTGGATTTGGACCCTTGCTAAAGGTGGCTAGGCTACCTAGGAAGGACGTCAAGAGGGTGAGGCCTAGAAATACATGGGAGAGAACCCCATCTTCAGTTTCACCTCAAAAGAGACTTTGTTGTACTTTGAGAATTGGAAGGAACGCTATTCTTGCCTATTTTTGCTTGTGAATTCCCCCTGAAAGCCTTTATTAAAATCTCTGTTTGCATTCAAACCTGTCGCCCATTGCACTCCTTGTCCTGCCCTGCTGAGAGCTAGCCTCTCATGACATCACAATATATATATATATATATATATATATATATATATATATATATATATATATATATATATATATATATATATATATAAGCAGCTGTGATGACAATACATGAAACAGCAGCAAAGCAGACATTGAGAAAGGTGGGAGAGCAAACCCGACGGGTGGAGTCACATACATTTCTAAATGCGGCCTTGTAATGACAAGGTCTCTTGGAGTCGAGAGTTGTTATTCTGAAGAAAATCTGGAAAGAGTCCACCCTCTTGCTGAAAATGACTGGGTGGATGTGGTTGAAAAAAAAAGTGGTACATGTTGAACTCTACGAGTGAAATTCAATCCAAAATCCATGCCACAAGAAACAAACTTCAAGTTTAGAAAGGTAATAAAGACAAATCCATTGACATTTTTGACAGTATAAAGATATCATTCCATTATTATTCAAAATCTCGTTTTATTTTGATAAAAAAAATACTTTATCTGTTAAAACAAAAACATTCATAGCTGAATGCCCTTCAAGATGAAGTATTTCAGTTCATCTGTACTCAACATTAAAAAAAAAGTGGATTCCAAGTGGGGAACCTGGAAAAACAAACACTTGCAAATGTGTCTTGAAGTGGATCCCTCATGTTTCATGTCAGTGATTTTCATGGGTCCACCAAGTGCAGAGGAATCCAAGACAATGTTATCCCAAAAGAGTTTTCCGGAAATCTTCAAGGTTTTCTATCGTGCCACCAGCAACTCTGGGCCCAGCATGGACAAAACGGCATCATCATAGTTCAGGAACAGACTGGGTTCAGACACTGAAGCAGTTTGTCCCGTGAAAATTCACGACGTCAAAATGCCCCTGCCCAAACTCAAAATAATCATTTACCATGTTCTTGAAAATAGCACCAAAAATGAACCTTCTCTTCTGCTTTTGTTCTAAATGGAAGTAGCACAGAGCCACCTTCACCGCCGTGGATGTTATTGTTGTCTAACCAAACTGCGCTGGATCAGAAACACAAACACCATGTTCATGTTTCAACTGTTATGAATTATTATCACAGTCATATCGAATGAATTGCTAAACATGAGCGTCGTATTTGTTTTTCCAAAAGGAACAAAAATGTGTCTGCATAAAGGAATTCATACCAGAGACCAATTAGATGAATGAGGTAAAGCGCTGCATTTCTCCAGGTAGAAAAGCACGATACAAGTGACAGCCTCATTGCCATGAACCATGATTGTCGCTAAAATGGAACAAGACATATCCACCCGCGGGACATGGCAAGTCTCCTTAGCGATAGAGCTGCTCACAAGCTTGACAAGTTGGGTTGTTGTGCCAAAAACGCCAATGTTACAGGATTTAGAAACATTATTGTGCGTTTTTCTTATGTCTTGTGATAAACATGACTTGGTTACACACAATGTAAATTATTTGGATGTACATTTTGACAAAGGTTGCTTGTCACCGTTATGACCGCCGTTATCGACTAGACATTCACAATAAAGACCCAATGAGGAGAGACACCTAACTCTGGCACACACGCCCACCCAACATCCGAAACATTTATTCTCTTTCCACCTTCAAATTGCATCTGAAAACCCACCCATTTAAAATGGCATTCTTGGTTTATATTGATCTCCTCATGTATTATTTATCATTCTATCTCTGGTTTTATTGCTTTTGTTTTCCGGTTGGCGACCAACGGATAGCGCTGTCGGCCCTGCCTGCAGCCGCACAGGTGTTGGTTGTTCCAATCAGTGGCAGTTAAAAGGACTCCCGGCACGACCATTCGGTGTCGGGTCATTGTATGGTGTGCATGTGTATGTGTTTGCTGCACCCTGTCAAGTTTGTTTCTTGTTGGCAGATTTTTTTTACTCTTGGTGTTCTTCGATACTTTGTATTTTTCTGTTCCGATGATTTTGATGTTTTAGATTTTGTTCCTGCTGACTTTATTTGAAAATAATTTGTCAAACACAACCCCCTCCTCCGCCTGCTTTTTTTGGATCTACAACCGCCACCACCACCTCGCAAACCGTGACAGAGAGAGGGAGAGAGAGAGTGATGACAATTACATCCATGTGTGCAGGCATTACGAACACCAACTAAATAAGCTTGAGCTGGTGTTAACCCAACTGTGGTGTTCAACCTTGCTCATGTTTGTTTTATTACTTTATGTAAACCGCATTTCTCCGAAAGGTGGTTGTGGCCAAACCGCCACATGACGTACGTACTAAGCATTGTTTATTATGTGTTTGAGCATATATGTCTCCAAATAATAAGTAAGAGCATTCATGTCATTTGTTCAGAACATAGGCATTCTTCATTGCACGCATAATCTAATTCACCATTGTTAATTCCAAAATGTATGATGACTCCAAGTCAAATACATTCCTTCAATTGTGTATTATTGCTCCTCCTTTCGTTTGGCCCGAGAATCCCTTGTCAGCCGCACTTTTGTTCAAAATCTCTTGTTGTGCAAAATCTCCCGGGACTGTCAACGTGGGAGTGGGCGTGGCCTCGAGGCTTTGATAGTGACGTCAATTGGGGAGCTGTTCGAAGCCGGACGGTGCTGATCACATCACGCTGCTCAGTCTTTTTGCTCAACGGGTCTTTGCCGGGCCGCTGCTTCCGGAAGGTTGGTCTCTCGCACGCGCAATGATCTCTCAGGAGAGCGGCCGCACACGGAACGCCGCACACCTTGCCTTCAGCAAATGGCCGAGACATTCTCCATTCGTGCTGTAAGTCCTTTTCTCTTTCTAATCAAGCATAATTGGTGAACTGTTGCTGATGATCAACGAACGATCCCCTCCCAGTCTCGCATTCATGCCGGCTGTGAAAAGGCGTCGTGCGACGTGTCTTTGTCACCGGTCGGCCAGCCGCGCCTCAAGCGCAACCTTACCGAAGGGGCTTCAATATTTGACTTTTTTTTGTTGCATGAGCCATCTCTCTCTCTCTCTCTCTCTCTCTCTCTCTCTCTCTCTCTCTCTCTCTCTCTCTCTCTCTCTCTCTCTCCTGCTCTCTCCTGCTCTCTCTCGTTCGAGCTCCCTTTTTTGCCCTCGATCATCTTTCCTCCTTCCATTTTTCTCCACACTTCCCGTTTGTGTGTGTGGGTACACAGCCAAAATAACCATATTAAGACAAATATTACACTGCCTATTCGTGTTATTGTTGTTTCCTTGGGCACATGAATTACTCGGTTTGAGGAAAAAAATCAACGTGTTTGAAAAAAGGATTCATTGGCTCCTCCTCCTCCTGATATGTTAACACCGAATGGCAATGGAAAAGCCCAAATTCAAATGTCTTCGTATCATAGAGTAAGGTTCGAAAGGGTATATAAGGGTAACTATGAAATATATGTAAAAGTATGGTTATACTTTCAACTTTCAGTGCTCCTATATAGATCACATCATTTGTGTCTGTTAGAATATTCATTCAATATTCATATCTAGGAGCAGTTGTCTGTGTACTCTTGGTTTAAAATAAAAGGGGATGGTTCACGACACTGACAGATGTGAAAAATGACCACAAAATAGCCCCTTTCAACCTGGGTACACACTGAGTCATTTTATTTTTCATTTTGGTGGTTTTGTTCCGACTTGGGCCTACAAGCAAATTCTTCAATAAATATATCATGTTGTAATAAGGTCCGAGGTTTAGTTCAAACACCACTTTTGCTTTTGAGTCTCTTGATAACAATGGCTGAAGGAGACTCTTCTTGAGGATGAGCAGAAGGCTACACACTACGTCAACATCTTTCTAACACAGTCTCGAGACTAACCTTTACAAGCCGTCACATTCTGTACATTGTGTTGGCTCTTTGTCGCCGATTTGCCCGTTGACAGACGAGGATGGGTTTGCATTGTTCCTTTGAGAGGAGTGTAATGCTGAATTCATGGAAGGAAGAATAGTGGACTTTTTGGACTTTTGACCACAATATGTGCAGTACAATGCCCATTTTAACTGGAAGGTCGGAGATGGGAAGTCATCAAAAAGAAAGGCCACGAGTTGAATGTGATGTTTGTCACGGTTTGCGAGTTGGTGATGGCGGGTGCAGATCCCAAGAAGCAGGCAGGAGGTTGTTTGACAAATTGTATTAAAATAAAGGTCAGCAGGAACAAAACGTAAAACATCAAAATGATCTGAACGGAAAAAATACAAAGTAGCAAAAGAAGACCAAAAGTAAAAGTCCGCCAAGGTTAAACAAACACATACACAATGCATGCAGCCTACATGCAGCAAACAAACAATGAACCGGCACCGGATGGTCGTGCCGGGTGTCCTTTAAAGTGGCAATGATTAAACGACCAGCACCTGCGAGGCCCACGGCAGGGCTGACGTCGCTACCCGCTGGTCGCCAATCTGATCGGGACGACCAGCACCTGTGCAGGTGTAGGCGGGGCCGACAGCGCCCCCAGTTGGTCGCCAACCAGATCATGACAATGTTACTCGACAATGGCGATCCCCAATGGAGACACAGGTCAAACACAATGGATCAGATTTTAAACATATATTTGTCACGGATTGCAAGGTGGTGATGGCGGTTGTTCAGCACGAGGCGCCACTTGAAAGATTGCATATGACAGAATATTTATGGCCCTTGTGTTGTGTGGCATATTGGTGAATATTGTGGAAAACAGGTTTGGGTACATTACAACTTAATTCGAATTGCTTGATACTGTCCAGTATTGTTGTAGGTTATCCAAATATTTGAAGGTAATAGACTCCTATGACAATTTTGCGTGGAATCTTCGCTCACCACAGGTCACCACTCCATTGTACTCAATGATGTCACAATGTCAAACTGTACATTGAGCGCAACTGTAAAAACGTATTCCTGTCAAATCAAGAAAGAAAGAATCACCTTTTGTCAGGGTTTGCATGGTGGTGATGGTCGTGGATCCCAAAAAAGCATCAGGGTGTAATTGAAATGCTGATTTCAATAAAGTCAGTGGGAACAAAATTTGACAGGGTGAATCAAACACATTCAATGAGCCGACAAGGAATGGTCGTGCCGGGAGTCCTTTGAACTGCCACTGATTGGAACGACCAACGCCTGCGCAGGTGCAGGCGGGGCTACAGTTACTTTGAAGCTATTGCAATGGCACGGCGGCATGCATACACCTGACTTGAGTTCATCATGAGTCAACCACGTTTTGGTGGACACATTTTTCACTTCCGAAAAAAGACCACATGAATGTGTGATATGCTTTCTGTTGGTTGAAGCGCAAGACAGCATTTGAAAGCATTTGGGATTAGCTATTTCATTGGCTTCTCACCCTGATCCCCTATTCAACTGGCCTATTTTTGACCACATCTGGTCATCACATTGCAGGGGATGCGCAACAAAAAAGGGCTTCCGGCAAAGGTTGAAATAAATAAAATCAAATAAAGCTTGAACATTTGGGAATTTTACAAACAATGCAAAGCTAGTTTAATGAGTCTCTATTTGTACTCGACCAGATGGTCTTTGAGCCACAATGATGCATGAATAATTTTGTGCCCGAGGATGGCTGGGATAGCCTCCAGCAACTCTTGTGAGGATAAAGCGGTCTGGAAGACGAATGAACGAACGTACTGATTAAATAACATCAAGCATAAAGTTGGGCAAAAGCTGATTTGTTCGTATCACCATGGACCCAAGAAAGGCTTGGAACTGAATTATTCTAAGGCACAACTTTTTATCAACCTTTTAGAGACCTTCTGATAACTTTGCCTGAAATGTGCATAGCTTCATCTTGGCTTTGGTGCAAGTCTAACGTGTCCTTGACAGCCGCTGCTGACATAATGTCAAAGATTACACCGCAAAATGTAGACCCCATTTTCGACTCTGTAAAAGCAGGCCTAACTCGTCGCGCAGGTGGTTTTATGCAATTTCGGGATTGAGGTGTTGTTTGATGGATGTCAACCATTTCATCCATAAAAGCCACCGGTGTGGGACAATCATGAAGAACCGTTGTAGAAATCAATTAAGTGAATGAATTACCATCTTTAAAACATTTTAACGGCGCCCCCATAATGACTGAGTGGATGGGGTGCAACAGGGGGCCGTGATTGTGTGAAAGACAACCTCCAACCGCCACGTACTATTGACTAGATTAGGGGTGTCAAAGTCATTTTTTGCCGCGGGCCACATTGTAGTTATGGTTTCCTCTCGAGGGCCGTTATGAATTTGGGGAACCCACGAGAATGTTTAAATCCCTTCAAATATTACATATAGAGCACACAGCAAATTAATGAATAACTCGTTTTCAAATCTGAAGTCAAGAATAATGACTTTTATTGTGGTTGACATCCAAAAATATGAAATTTTGGCTCAGATTTTAGCAATCATCATGGAATTTAGCAAGTTTGATTTGCTTTCGCGGGTCAAAAAAAATGACGTGGCGGGCCGGATTTGGCCCGCGGGCCTTGACTTTGACACCTGTGGACTAGATTATCTGCAAAGGGAAATATTGAAGTTAACCAGCTAATATCATGCTATGACCTTAGCAAGTTGATTTCTGTTTGATAAGGTCAAGGACAGTCTCCTTGGGTGGACGCCCAGATTTTACAAATGAGGGTTGCCACGAGGATTGGCTGGACAAAGACTATCAGTTCAATCATCTTTCAATGGTATAAAAAGGCTCAAAAGCCCCCTTACACCCAATTGTATCAGTGAAAAAGCCAGCTAGATAGCAATAAAAAGACAAAAACACCCATGCACAGTTGGATTTTGCTTTGTGCTAGACTTGGGCTGGCAATGAAATTACGACCCCAGGTGTGCAATTAACTCAAATCAACTGGAGGTGTCGTCATTTGATTGAACGAGCTTGACAATGAATGACACTGACATTGTTTTAATGTCACGCCTGTACAATCATCAAACACACACATGACGCATCACACGATCTTAAGGAATCACTTTCTCATTCATACTCTGAAAGTCATCAATGGAACCAAAAAGATGGCCCAAGGGCAGAGTGTGCATGGAGCTAGCCACCCTTATCCGACGCCCGCAAGACATGTTGAGCGCACATTTAGAGCACCGGCCACTGTATGATTACAGCGTTGGCTTGCCCAAATTAGACGTTGTGTGAGAGGGAGAGCGAATAGTTGTTTGCATCTGCGTGCCCTGCCCTGTGTCTGACAAGCAGTTCAAGGTGTACCGTGCCTACTGCCCAAAGATGGCTGGGAAAGGAAGGCTTCAGCAACCCGTTTTGAGGATAAAATGAATGGATGGATGGATGAATTCACCGTTTGTCGTGTTTTCGGAAGAGATCTTCATGCTTGTGGTGACTTTGTCTGGGTCCTCTGGTTTCTGCTACACTCCAAAAATGCATTTAAAGGACAACCGACACCACTTTTTAGTTTCCTCACTGACATCAGAAAAACATTTTATGGCATCTAAAATGCCCAAAACACGCAGGATGATCAAATGCAAAACACCAATAAAAATGACTTAAAGCCTCCCAAAACTACTTCAAAATGATCTGAGAAAGTTTCATTTTCAGACGGTCCCGCCCCCTTGTTCATGATGTCACGCCAAGACGTCTTGCCTTGCTCTGGAATCAAAACAATGGCTTCAGATTTGGAGAAATAGTTGTCTTGGTGCAACACACAACGATTCACCATTGCATTATGTGGTGTCCTTCTAATTTTGCCATCAACACAGATCAACACCAAGTTTTCAGACCAAACAAGTAGCGCAAAATGCATTGTGTGTCCTTTTCTCGGTCAGGGGCGTTCCTTCCGTGACGTGACGTGAGGACTCGTCACCAACTCAAAAACAAGTGTGTTTTGACGTATCTGCTTCCAAGATTCATTACACAGGCTGACCAAATGCATTTTTCTGTTGCTATCATGAAAACACGATGCATCTGAAAAAATGTCCCAAAAGTGGTCATGGAAGCACAAACCATGACCTCTGTTTTTGAGCTTGCACGGTTCGAATCGGAAGCATATCTTCTTTCACCAAACTCGCTTTTCTATCATTTTTTGACAAAGGGTTCACGATTGCCTCATTGCCCATAAAACGTTGTCCCAGCAGCTTTGAGGCTTATCTCTGCTCTTACTGGAAAAGTCCAGCCTGCCCTTTCGATTGATTCAGCTCATTCAGCGCTTGTCATATTCCTATTGATTCAAATTGTGTCCTCTGGAGGTGGAACGCAGTTTCCTGACGCCACAAATGGGCATACTTGCTGTGTGTGGACATTGTGGGTCTGACTAATTTTTCATTGACTTTTTGTCCTCTGTTTGCTTTCACAATCACTTGTTTTTCACCGAGAGGCAATCCTCCCTGCACGTTTCTTATCCGCAAAGCCTCTGAATAGAACAAGCATAGTCAATGTGACAGAACAAAAGCTGAAACTTAAACACACCGTATTTTCTGCTCAATAAGGTGCATCCGATTCATCAATGAATGACCTAGTTTACAAGTATTTTCATATGTAGGGTGCACTTCATAAGCCGTATAGAATAAAAGTGACACTATAATAATTCTCAAAGAGAATGCAACACAAAACAGCTTTATTGATACAGGGCCTTCACAACTGTAACAATGAGAATTAGTCACAAACACGGTCATGAAACATGTTGCAAATGGTATTACAAAACAGTGTTAAAATTTTAAAACAATTGATTTCAGAAAAAGACACACATCCAAAAGTATATCCGAGACTATCTTGGAGAGAAAAAAAGTTAGCAGACGAAGCAGATACTTGGAATAAGACAGCCTCGAAATACACAAAGGAATCCAACCTATTGGGCAGAGACCATTCCCTTGCAAATTCAGGGCTCAGTTATCGCGGCTTCACTCAATCACGGGTTTTCATTGGTGAACATGATGAACCCCTAATATAGTTTTACTTACTATTTTTGTGATTAATTGATTCATTTTATTTTTATCTTTGCACATCCATAACAAATATTGAAAGGTGCATCAATCAACCAGTATTGTACTTTTGGCTACGATGCCAATTATTTTAAGATAAAGTAAATGATTTCATGAAAAGTACATGATAGTCTTCAGCCGACCTTTTGCCATACTCTTTGTCAGCTGCTGCCATTGTGCTCACATTAAGTTTTCAACGCAGCCTGCAATCAGAAGCTTGAATTGGCATTTGATGTGAAAGGCCAACACAAATCGCTTCACAATGGTGAAGCAGAAGGGAAATTATACATGTCTTTCGTTTTTTTTTTTTTTTTTTTTTACATAAAAAACTTACAAATGTGCCGTGCAAAAGTATTCATCCCCAATGTGCCAATACGTGGTGGAAGCACCTCTCGCTGCAATTACAGCTGCAAGTCTTTTGGGGTCTACTAGCTTTGCACATCTAGACACTGGAATTTTTGTCCGTTCTTCTTTGCAAAACAGCTCAAGCTCAGCAAGATAGATGGAGAGTGTCACATCTCGTCGCCGTCCTGGGCGCGCCCCGTCCCGCCCTTCCCGTCACCTCCCTCCTTCTCTCACCTGGGGTTCCACGGCTGATTGTCATTTACTCATTGTGCCTTCTGACTATATCTGCCGATCGCTCCTCTCCGTCATTGTTGGAGTATTTTCGGAAGTCGCCGCCGCTACTACCTTGCTGTCAGGTTCGCTATTTGTTCCATTGACTTTACTCGCATTCCCCAATGTATGAGTTTGTTGTTTTGCATGCGTGTCTCAGTAAAAGACTTTAACCTGATCTTTGTCTCGCCGTTGCATTTCGGATCCAAGCCTTCCCTCCTTCCCTCGCCACTCGAGCCCGGCTTCCTTGCCTCGAGTATCGTAACAGAGAGCATTTGTGAACAGCAGTTTTCAGATCTTGCCACCTATTTGCGATTGGATTTAGGTCTTGACTGTGACTGGGCCATTCTAACACAGGAATATGTTTTGTTTTAAACCATTCCATTACATCTGTGTAAGCTCTCAGTCGGACAGGAGTGGTCCATCGATAAGAAGGTTTCTTCAGCTGCCATCTGTACTTTTTTTTTCACAGCTATGATAGGGTAGAGTAGGGACCTATCATAGCTGTGTCCGGCGCCGCCATGTCTGGACATTAGGGATATATAAATAGGGCCGATACGACCAGTCAGACTTTAGTTCGCTGACGAAGCCTCTTGGATAGGCGGCGAAACGTCCGAAACCTTCAAAAAAAAGTACAGATGACGGCTGAAGAAACCTTCTCATCGATAAACCATTCCATTGTAGCTCTGCCGTTATGTTCAGGGTCATTGTCCTGCTGGAAGGTGAATCTCCGCCCCACTGTCAAGTCTTCAGGTTTGCTTCCATCCATCCATCCATCCATCCATCCTTCCACCAACTCTGACCAGCTTGCTTGTCCCTGCTGAAGAAAAGCTGCCCCGCAACATGATGCTGCCACCACCATTTTTTCACAGTGGGGATGATGTGTTGAGAGTGACGTGCAGTGTTAGTTTTCCACCACACATAACGTTTTGCATTGAGGCTAAAAAGTTACACTTTGGTCTCATCTGACCAGATAACCTTCTTCCACACGTTTGCTGTGTCCCCCACATGGCTTCCTATCAACAATGGCTTTGTTCTTGCCACTCTTCCATAAAGGCTAGATTTGTGCAGGTCACAACTAATTGTTGTCCTAATGACAGAGTCCCCCACCTGGGCTGTAGATCTCTGCAGCTCCTCCACAGTCACGGTGGGCGTCTTGACTGCATCTCTGAACATTGCTCTCCTCGTTCGGCATGTACGTTTCAGTGGATGGCCATGTCTTGGTAGGTTTGCAGTTGGCCCATACTCTTTCTATTTCTTGATGATGGATTGAACAGTGCTCCGTGAGATGTTCAAAGCTTGGGAAATCTTTTTATGATCTAACCCTGTTTGAAACTTCTCCACAACGTTATCCCTGACCTGATTGGTGTGTTCCTTGGACCTTATGATGATGTTCACTGACCAGTGTCCTCTTAGCAAACCTCTGAGGCCGTCACAGAATAGCTGTATTTATACTAATGTTAGATTACACAATTTATTGTGTTTATCTTGATTATTAAGTCAACAGGTAATCACTCAGCAATCATCAGGCACGCTCTTAAGGCAACTGTTTGCACTGAGAGAAAAGGGGGCTGAATACTTTAGCATGCCATGGTTTTCAATTCTTTATTTATATAAAAAAAGTGAAAGTCATGTATAATGTTCTATCTACTTCACAATTGTGAACCGCTTTGTGTTGGTCGTTCACATAAAATGCCAATAAAATATATTTGTTTTTTTGGTCAGTACGTGACAAAATGTGGGAAAGTTCAAGGAGTATGAATACTTTTTCAAGCCACTGTATCTTGTTAAAATCAAATGTGAATGGATGTAATGGATGAAAAAACCTGGCAAACGCGCAGACAATCATCCTTGGCTTTTGGAATGGATTGGATTTACCTTTATTAGTCTCACAGTGGATACATTTACATTTCGCAGCCTCAAAGTTATGAAAAGAAGATGAAGGGAAAGAAAGAAGCCGAAAAACAAAATATAGGAGCTGCTGGAAAGGCAGCCACTCGTGCAGCGCCATCTTGAAGTAAAAAATAATCATAAATAAAATAAAAAATAAATAACAAATAATATGACAACACAAAGACACAGAGAGTCATTCATTCTTAAGTACTTTCTATACCCTCTTTGTGACATGAAGCAATTCCAGATGAAAGAGGAGAGGATCAAATTGTCTTTTTCACCAGTGGATCAGGGACGTCATGATGGGACGTTTACTACAAGCTAAATGTTGAAAGCAAACACGCAGCTGTAGCATCCATTGATGAAATGATATTTTCTCACATCTCCTGTCCCACGTAAATCCGCTTCAATTCCAAGCCGCGACAGTTTCACATACGCAGCGGCGCTCTGCGCTGGCGCTCCTTCCTTCTTATTGCGGGCTCCTCAAGCCATGCATCCATCCAGCCGCAGACTGCGCAACAGCATAGTGGTGATCTGAAACCTAAGGCGTCACAGAGGCTTCAATTTCTTCTTTTCCTTTCGGCTTTTCTCTTCAGGGGTCACCACAGCTAGTAATCAATGTCTGCCATCTCACCTTGTTATGTACATCATCTTCTCTCACACCAGCTTCCTTCATGTCCTCTTTCACAACATCCATAAACCTCCTAAATTGGTCTTCCTGTCAGCCTTCTGGCACGTCAAGGTTCAGCATCCTTCTCCCGATATAGTCACTCTCTCTCCTCTGGACATCTGGTCCAAACCATCTCAGTCTGACCACTCTTACTTTCTCCCCAAAACCTCTAATTGTCACGGTTTGTGACGTGATGGATGGTTGTGGATCCCGAAAAAAAACGGCAGGAGTGAGCATCAGGGTGTATTTGACAAATTGTATTAAAATAAAGTCAGCAGGGACAATATATCAACCATCAAAGTCATCAGAGCAGAAAAGTACAAAGTCACAACCAAAACCGTGAGTTTAATATCACAAGATGAACCAAACCTGACAGGGTGAAACAAACACAATGACCCGACACCGAATGGTCGTGCCGCAGTCCTTTTAAGTCCCGCTGATTGAAAGGACTGTGCAGCTGCAGGCGGGGCCGAGAGCGCCACCCATTGGTCACCAACCAGAACGTGACACTAATATTTTCCTTGCTGATCCTATCCAACCTGGTCACGCCCAAAGAAAACCTCAGCATCTTCATCTCTGCAACCTCCAGCTCTGCTTCCTGTCTTTTCTTCGGTGGCACTGTCTCCAGTCCAAACATGGTGGCTGCTCTCTCCACCGCTTTATCCACCTTTCCTTTCTTGCTCGCTGAAACCCTCCTATCACACCTCACACCAGACATTTTTCACAGAGCCTTCAATTTAACCAGTGTTCTTCCAGTCTGCTCAGCCTTGACAGTTAATGTCATGAACCAGCTGGGAAAAGTTAATTTGTTCTGACGTTTGCTGATTTACTGTACGTATGTTTTGCCTTAATAGGTAGCTATCAGTTCATGTGAAATGTTGATGGATAGTTCATTTTTGTCACATCTCTCATTGTGTACACATTTTGTTTTTATTTTCCTAACCGGTTCTACTAGTCCTGGATGTCAGTTGTGGACACCGCTTATTGTCAGCATCTATATTCGGAGTGCCCTGATATGCAAATATATCAGTAAATATGCGCAATGCTTGAGGGCAGACTGCTTGTTGCTTTTGGCGGGTCTGTGCGAACAGACTGTGTGAGCACAGAGAGATTATGTTTCCACTGCGGGTCATGCTTCTACCTCGACGAAGGGGGCAGAAAGCAGGATTTGGGCTTGTCTGAGTTAATCTTCCCATTGTGTGGTTATATTTGGAAAATATCTGACCGCATACATGTATCTGCCAATCATCTATCTCGTTCATTGATGAAATTAAAGACGACGACATCATTCATCGTCACTGCAGACAATTGTCTCACCTGTGTGTATGACTTCATACGCTGCATTCTAAAAGCTACATGCTTGCTTCTGCCATTTTTACAAGGGTCCGTACACTACTTACAGTATGTATCGGATAGGAGGATGTATGTGTAGGAATGAAAAGTGAAAGGACACCGAAATACAAATTGCAATTGGGCGGCAGGTATTGGATTGGATTGGCCTTTATTAGTCTCGCAGTGGAGAAATTTACATTTCACAGCAGCAAAGTTATATATTGTTTAACATATGTCTGTCAATCTGTTACGTAGCTCCATGCGAAGCAAACATTTGCTGAAGTTCAGGGCCAAGTAAATAGACATCCATCCATTCCATCCCATCTGCTTTATCCTCACAAGGGTGACGGGGGTGCTGTAGTCCATCCCAGCTGTCTTTGGGCTAAGCGGGGGACACCGCCAGCCAATTACGGGGCACACAAAAACAAACAACCTTCTGCACACATACGAACATCTGGGGACACATTTGGGTGTTCCATTAACCTTCCAATGCCTGTTTGTGGAGCGTGGGAAGAAAGCAGAGTACCCGTAGAAAAACCACATCGACCTGAGGAAAAATGCAAAGTCCAAACTCATGACCTTTGCACTGTCAGGTCGATGCACTAACCACTGGAAAACCGGACCTTGCAAATAAGCATTCCTACCATATTTCAGGAAGCTTAGTACAATTAAATGTGGTCATAGTTATTGTGACCGCTTTATTTCCTGTATATGATAGTTGTCTTCAGCTGTTGTAAAAGCTCTATATAAATCAATATGTATTGCATTGTAACGATACTTTTACATAAGCATCCCCAAAACACCACCTTACATACTGTATATTGATAGTTATAATACAATCTACACTTCATCTTAAAGTCTTGTGTAGTTTGAGCCTTGTGAAATGTAAATTTCTCCACTGTGAGACTAATAAAGGCATATCCAATCCAATCCAATCCAATCCAATTGCAGTTAAGTTGTGTGTGAGAAGGCTTTTTTCGATTAAAGACAAGCAGTTTCATAGGAGAGGAACCTCCCCCAAAAAATGGCTTGCAAAAAAGACCACACAGCGTTTGACCGCACCACACGCAATCTGTCATTACCTGCGCAGCCCACACGCCATGTGCTAATCTGAATGAATGTGGATAGGATGCCGAAGAAGGAGAGAGGCTGTGGACAGTAATTAGTGAGGTGCTGAGGTTCAAGCTGACATCTGGACAGCGTGGGGCCGCCCTGTGGAGCGGCATGTTAACCTGATTTCCAATTTCCTCTTCATTCTCGTTCTATTCTCAGCCTCGCACATGGCCAGTTTTCGATTCAACAAGATTTTCAGCACTGACACTGCTGAGTCGCTTGAGTCAAAGCCGATTCGCTTGAAATTGCCTGAAAGAACGACAGTATAAAAAGGGCTATTCTGTGCTTTGCGTTGTTGAGTCTCATCCCATGACGAACAAATCCATGAGGAATAATTGACGTTTCAAGACAAGGTTTCTTTGTTACGAAGACAGACAGACACACAGACGGGGATGGATAGATGGATGGATGGATGGATGGATGGATGGATAAATAAATAGATCCTGTTGGCTTGTGTTTTGACAGCGGGCAATCTGGTGTTAGGTGTAACAAATGGAAAAGCATTCAATAAGAAATCCAATGGCCAATGAATTGACTCTGGTACTGCCAGTAGAGAATCAGAAAACCTTTAAACGTCCCACAATGGGGAAATTTGCAAAAGCGACGCTGTGGAAAGGTTAGTGCATCTGTGTGTGTTCTGGGGCTGACTTAACGTGTGTGTTACGAGAATTTGCATGTACAAATTCAGTGCTCGTCAGGTATTAATGGATTATTGAACCGAGAGTAACAACCGTCTGTCTCTGCCCATGCCTCAGTGTCCATGATTCAATTGCATCCACTGTCAAAATATATTTGGAGGGACGACTCAAACGGGAATTTAATTTTTGTTGACAAAAAATTCATATATAAACATTATTGACATTCATGGCAAAAAATGTGAGTTAGGACAACAAAGCAAGCAATTTGTTTGCTCCAAAACAATTAGTTGAGTTGATTTGATTTACATATTTAAGGTGAGGGACATAAGAGACAAT
The DNA here is from genome assembly GCF_051943395.1 of Hippocampus bargibanti. Taxonomy (NCBI): domain Eukaryota; kingdom Metazoa; phylum Chordata; class Actinopteri; order Syngnathiformes; family Syngnathidae; genus Hippocampus; species Hippocampus bargibanti. The sequence continues at coordinate 32,127,351 of NC_142738.1, read as the reverse complement.
ATGCTCTGCAAAATCTTATTTCCTGGTCGAAAACGAGACAAAACCCACTAATTTTTGGAACTTCCAAACTTACAATTTGTTGCCTTGAAATTTTGATTCGGTGGACATTTATTATGAAATGGATTATTATTATTATTATTATTATTATTATTATTATTATTATTATCATTTGATTTTGTCCCGCGACCCTAATGAGGAATAAGCGGTACAGAAAATGGATGGATGGATTTGATTTTGCAGGCCACATTAAATTATGTGGCAGGCAAGCAGTCTGACACCTATGGTGTTTTAAAGTGCTTGTTTGTATATCATGATTTAAAAATGTCAAATTTGCCGAATGGGCATGCATTGTTTGAAATTCAATGTGTCATAATTATTTATAATAACAGAGAAAGCAAGTGGAGGGTCAGGATAAAATGGCCAAAAGCTACAACTAACCCCATTAAATCAACTACTAAATGTATGAATTTATTGGAGGTCTGTGGTTGATTTTTTCAAATGTCCCCATTGTGGGACGAATAAAGGTTTTGTGATTCTGATTCCTGTCCTTTTAATCCCAGTGTAAGTGCATCAAACAGTCTCCTTGCAAATTTTGTATTGTTGATCAAGTGACTGCAAATCAACAAATGTATCGTATGCTAATCATTGAGAAGATGCGGCTGCCTCAAGCCAGATGGCGCCTCCTGTCCTGGTGTTTAGCGCAGAGACAGATGATCAAGTGACCTCCATGTGACGTCAAGGTCCACTGAACAGTGATTGACTTGGATTACACAGAACAAACATCAGATCGGCACACTTTCATCCAAAAGTAGACACAGGCGGTCAGAATGCACAAAAGCTTTGACAGACTGGAGCCAATATGGATTGCTGACCAAAGAGCGACTGGGTAATTGGGAGTCATGATTCCGATCTACTGGATGTGAGTGTAGTAAGTAGCACTGTGTTTTCCAGTAGGCACATTCGAGTCAACGGGATTGTCGAGAGAGTTGTCAAGTTGCTTCAAGAGTGATGTGGTGAAAAAAACCTTGCAGTGTAGTCGGGCAGACCAAAGGTTCGATTGTGTGACTTCAAGTACTGTTGTAGCCTGAGGGATTCTAGCCATTCCAGCTCTGTTAGTCTTGCCACACTCTGCCGACACTGTTTCTCCTATTGATGTTGATATGCGTCCACCCATAATGTCATGATGCCAAAAGAAATGTTAAATGATTTTGTGTTTTCTGAATTTTGGATGGGAGAAAGGAGCGCATTTGTCCCCATCCAAACCAGTAGAGTTGGGTGACCACTAATTGACTCTGAGAAGGTGATTGCAAACACCTGGGAATGGCCAATCGTCGCTGGGTCCCGATTGGCCAGAAGCTCAGGTGAAGCACCTTTAAAACCAGACTGGGCCAGTCGCTTCGAGGAGGAGGAAGAAGAGGGAGTAAGGACAGCCTGGACTGGACCGCCTCAAAGAAAGAAAACTCACAATGCCCTTCCTGCATCTGGCTGAGTGAACTTGATTCATCTTTCCACCTGCTTGCTGGCTCGCCGCATAACAAACCCCATACTGAATCGGCAAGGATAAACGAAGGAATTCACAAGATTTCAAGTTTCTGTTAGCTGCAGTGGGTGGCAGACAGGAAAACAAAGCAGAGTGACTCAAGCATAAGGAAGTAGACACGGTAAAGTAAAAGTCAAGTGAATAAGAAAATAATAACAAGAACAAGAACAATAACACGTCTGTGTAAGCTCTCAGTCATACAGGAGTGGTCCATCGATGAAAAGGGTTCTTCAGTCGTCATCTGTACTGCTTTGAAGGTGTCGAACGTTTCGCTTCTCATCCAAGAGGCTTCATCAGCAAACTAAAATCTACCTGGTAGCTCTTGCCCTATATATACAGTAAAGTCTCGTTATATCAATATCGTTTATATTGATAATACTGCTTATTACGACACTATTTTCATTTCCCGTGCACATTTCTAGTCTTTTTATGTATAATTAGCTCTGTTTAGTACGATTTGTGGTTTTTACGATAATCCGGTTACTACGGTGCTCTTTTTCATCTCCCGCCGGCCATTTTGCTATGTAGATATCGATACAAAAGATACTTACTGTGAATCGATATTTGCTTAGGGGTTTCTATACAGTACCACCATTATCGAAATCTGTATCGGTCGCTGCGCTGTATCGGTCGCTGTATCGGTCGCGCCATTGGTCGACTTGGTCACGTGACGTGGTGACGTGAGTTTGTAACGTGACCAGCTCCCGTGTAGCAGACGACATTTTCTACCGTCTTCAACAATGGCGACAACAATAGCATACAATCGATTAAAGAATTATAAGTGCCATTTTGAGGCAACATTGGATCAGATCTGACAGGTAGGTCACGCCGTCATAGCAACACCAGCTGAAAATGGCGCGTCACAACATCATCCGTGACACTCTGACGAAGGCGGAAGTAGACACCGAAACATGTCAGGGACAGTAAAGTCTCGTTATATCGATATTTTTCGGACTCCCTTGAATATCGATATAACGAGACTTTACTGTATTTGAACACCTACAATACACTGTCTGTAAGTAAAGAATCTGCTTTAAATTAGATATTAAGTAGACAGGATGAACTTAGAACAACGAGGGATATATATATATAGAGGGCCAAAACTACCAGTGAGATTTTAGTGTGCTGAAGAAGCATCTTAGACAGACGAAACATTAAATTATATTAATTTCTTAAAACTCACTTCCATCTACCGTACAGATCAGAGGTTGATCAATATAGTGCACGCTTACAAGGATGGAGCTGTTATAAGTATGTAAAACACGCTAAGGTGTATTGCCCAGATGATAATTTCAGCATGCAAATAAAGTGTCAATGCCTTTTGCTAAATATACAAGTATACATTTGTGACATTATAAAAGCTAAGGATATTAGCTTTAATATGACTGACCATAATACTGAAACATGAATACATGACAGATATTTTCAAAATTCAGTGTCTGTTGATGTGCGTTCTACCCACCTGAAAAGGAGAAAACCTCTTATTATAGAATATCAGCCTGATATTTATCCAGCACAGATAACAGCATTGTTCATTAGACAAGTGATTGAACCAGAATGCTTAATTTTACACGAAGGTTGAAGAGGAGGAAAACCTGCGCCTCTTCATTGTCAAGTGCCATTATCAATTCGCCACTCAAGGAGTACAGCACATTGTCCTTTAACTGCGCCATCACATCAGTCCTGTACGGCTACCAAAGGCTTGCGACCATGCTGCCGTCACGACAGACCGCCTGACGGCGGAAATTACAGCAATTACCGGGGGGAGGTCCAGGGAATGTTAAGGTGATATGTTCAAAGGACTCAGTGGGTGAGGTAGATATTGTGCTGCTTCGAAACTCTGTTTTATGGCCTGAGGCCACCCCATGACCTCGGCTAATGAGGCAAGGCTTGTTGATGTCGGTGGGGATGTAGAGATGGTTGGAGTGGATGAAGCAGGCTGGGGAGGTTTGCGAGGATGACGGGAGCAGTGGCCCCGGGAAAGCGGTGTTTTGTTGCGTTCAAGAACCACAGGTTCCGGGTTATGAAGTCGCCAACAATCAGTGTCGGAGGAAAAAGAAGGTAAAGGGGGCAGGCAGAGGTGGGTGAAGGGAGAGTGGATCTTGGTATAGGTTTGGTCAGTGGTGGTGAAGTGTGGGAAGAAGAGTGTGGGAGGAAACCAAGAACAGTGTGGTGTGGAGCTGGATAGAGTGACGGTGAGCAATGGAGGAGGCGGGGTGTGCAGGATTTTACGAAGAGGGGATCCGATGGGGAAGGTTTCATTTTGGCTTGTGTGTTGGATGGTGTAGAAGTTGTCGGCACTCCAGCAAGAGGAGGGAAGTCTCGATGATTGAGGATGCCAAAGGTGTTTCTCAGGCGGGTATTGGACTGCGGGGAGTGGTTGACATATGTTATGTGTCTTTCCCACTGTGTTTGACCAGGGACCTGGACACATGCTCATGGGGTTGGAGCTTGACCTGGACCTGGGTTTGGCATCCAGTCGTATATACTGTGCTTAGCGAAAATGAAGTGCCACCAGCAGACACTTTTGACACTGTCTTCCACAAGGGGAGTCACAGAAAAGTTGGGTTACAACGTCACAACAATGATTTTTATTTCTTTTGGATACAAGCCGGCCACAAAGAAGCATTTCTGTCACTTGATGTTGAAGGATATGAAGGCAGGTCAAGTATCATTACTGACTGAAAAGGGGTATGTTTACCTTTTTTTGTGCTGCAGAATTAACAACACGTAATCAAAGTTAGTGTTTGATTTTCTTTTTGCTTTTTTACCTTCACAGAAAGAATGTGAATAAATCAATAATACAATATCAATATGCAGGGTGATTGACACTCCAAAGTTTCCCGAGGTGTGAGTGTGGGCATGAATGTTTTTTCGTCTGTGCCAGGCGACAGATTGAAGGTGTCCCTCACCTCTTGCCCAAAGACAGCTGGGATAGGTTCCAAAACCCCCCGCAGCCCTCGTGAGGATAAAGTGGGACTGAAAACGAATGAATACATGAATGTTTCAACACGATGTGAGATTAAATGCGAGATTTAACAGCAACATTGCATCATCCATCCATCCATCCATCCATCCATCCCTCCATTTTCAACAGAACAGGGTGTTGCTAAGGCCATCCCAGCTGACTTTGGGTCAGATTATACCCTGACCTGCTTGCCAGTCAATGGCAGGGCACATATGGAGACGGACAATTGGACGATTCAATGATACTGGTGCAGCGTGTTCTACCAGAGAAAAATTCATTGTGTGTTGTACATATATGGCAAATAAAGATGATGCTGATTCTGATTTAGTGAATAAGTCATGAATACTAAATATGTTAGAAAAATAATTTTATAATAATAATAATACCTTTTATTTTCACATTTTCAGTTGTTTTATTAGGAGAGCTGAAAATTGTGAAATGGTACACTACAATTCCCTGTTATGACAAAAAAAAAAACAGTTTTCATTTTTACATGGAAAGAAGCTATAATTATGTCAATAACCCCTCCCCTCTCTTTGCTATCAATTTCTAGGTCCTGAGACAATGGCGATGTTAAGTGGCTTCCTCATGAGGTCAGCGGAGACCTGGCAAGAATAGCTCCATCATCAAGGAAAATGAAGCAATCACTATGAGACGAAACTGACTTCTGCAGATGGTATAAATGCCAAAGATAATCGATGAACATTTAAGTCCAAATCATGTACTGCGACTTTTATCAATTTGAAAGGAGTCTTGATTTTTGTTTGTTTTTACTCTTTCAGATGCTTGGGGAAACAACTCATTATTTAGTAGTCATTGATCAGAGTGTGAGAAATAAAGTGAAATAAAGTTGTAATTTTAAGGTCGAGAGAGATAGAGAGATGGTCCTTCACATCACCCCTTACTCCAGTTCCTGTCTTCACTTCCTTGATGGCTTGTCATGGAGCCTGGTTTTCCCCTGTTACTGGCTCCTGGATCAGCTCCTGGCCTCCTGCCTGGCTACTTCACTCGAGAAGCGCCAGCGTTCTCAGGACCCTTGCTCTCTCCTTACTTTGTGTGTCCTCATAATGGCGCCTCTTTACTTGTTCCTGCTCCTCGCCTCTCTGCCTTTCGCTCTGCTCGGCTTTGTCATCTGGGCTCCCCTGCAGGCCATCCGTCAACCCTACCTGTACACCTACCATAGGTTAGTGGTGACGGGTACTTTGAGCTAGTTCTTAGGTCTTTGGAGTCACTAGATGGAATTTGTGCACATTTAGTGTATTGTAAGTTGTATTGTAAGTTGTCTTTGTGCCGTATCTCCATTTCTATTTTCAATGTAAAGAACTTATTATTGATCAACAGTGCTAGTCTATAATGTGGGTTAAAAAAAATCAATGTAAATGAAATGTCAGCAAACAACACATCAGCCTTGGTTTATACTTTCAGAAAAGAGATCCAACAAAAATGAATTTGACATCGTGTTTATGGTATACTCAAACGTTTATAAGATTAAACCAGCAGTTTGATGATTGAGACTATTTTCCCCTGTCTTTTTCAGACTAGAAAAGAGCCAAGATGAGCAAGGTGATATTGCATCAGAGTTTGTTGGGGTCAGGGACTGGAAACGTCAGGGCAAGAGCTTCTGTTTCTGCAGCGCAAACGTTTGCCTCCTGCCTGACTCCCTGGCCAGGTTCAACAACCTTTCTGACACTCAGAGAAGAGCACGAGAAGTGGGCAAAAGGATTAGAAATGGTGCCTGTCGACCTCAGATTAAAATCTACATTGACTCACCAACCAACACTTCAATCAGGTATGTAGATAATATCAGGTTTACAGGTTTGACAGAAAAGTAAGTTATGTGTCTATGATACTCTGTCATTCTATCTCTTGGTGTGTCTCATCCATTAGTGCGGCCTCCTTCAGCAGTTTAGCCACAGGTTTTCGTCGTACATCTTCCCTGGGCCAGCGGACAGATCAGACACATATTGGAAAAGGCCCAGCAGAGACTGAAAATGAGCCACTCGCTGAGTGTCCCATTCACCCTGTAGTTGCTACAGACTGCCCGGTTCATCCTTCTGCAGAAGTTCACGGAACCTCTGAATGCCTTCTTCACTCAGATACAGCAAGCACAACAGTGGACTACGCCCAACACTGTGTGGAGGCAAACAACATCTCAGACTGCCCTTTACATGCTCTGGTGCAGGTTCCAGAATGTCCAATGCACTCCACAGGGGCACATAGTGGGACCGGTCATCATGATCATGACTGCCCTATGCAGGGAAAGGAGACACATGGAAATCACGACTGCCCTCTGCACAGAAAGGAGACACAGGCTAATCATAACTGCCCCATGCACGGAAAAGAGACACAAGCTAAAACATCACCAGAGTGTCCACTTCACACCTCAGGTGTTCAAATCAGCATCAGTGCCCCTGAGCCAGACCCCCATCCAAAAGAGGCAGAGATAGGAAACCATCCGTCTGGGGAGCGGACAGGTGGCGATGTGGGCAGCATGACCGCTTCAAGAGAATCTCTCGCTCGTCACTCAGGAGGCGATGGTTGCACCGTGACATCGTCCAACAACACCCTCTCTCACGTGCCTCGCACCTCAATATTTAAACGCCCTGGTAGAAAGCGCCGTCACGGAGATGAGGCATTTGATCATGACATTTCTGCATTTTTTCCTGCCAACTTGGATTTCCTTGCCCTACAGGAAGTGTTTGACCATAGTTCAACAACTCGCCTCCGGCAGCAGTTGCATCGCTACTTTCCTTATGTGCTGAGTGATGTTGGACAGTACGGTTGGAAGGGTTGTTGTTCCAGGTTCAAATTCCTCAACAGTGGCCTGCTGCTGGCTAGTCGTTACCCAATATTGGATGCACGCTTTGAGTGCTACCCCAATGGAAGAGGAGAGGATGCCCTGGCAGCCAAAGGAGCCCTCTTTATCAAGGTCATATGATTTATTCTCTTTTATATTTTATTTTAGTTCTGGTTGAGTGTGAATGTTGTTTTTGCTGTTTTTGAGCAGTTGGACCTAAGATACAGGATAATGGGAACTCTAGTTTCCACAAAAACAAAAAATCTTATTTCAGCCACTGCAAAGTAATAATGTACACTAATCCATTTTCGATAACATGTTTCATGATTAGAATTACATGAAGCAAGAGCCCATCCCAGATCATGTTTGGTGTGTGTATCATTTTACATGCACATACATACATACACATCAAATAAAAATGGAAATAAAAACACGACTCCCAGATACTTAAACTCCTTGTGGCAAGATCTCCTCCCCAAGAGTGTGGAAAAGAGGTGAAGAAGCATGTCCAGGCAGGCTGGAACGGCTGGAGAAAAATGTCGGGTGTGATGTGTGATAGGAGGGTTTCGGCTAGGATGAAAGGAAAAGTGTATAAAACGGTGGTGAGACCAGCTGTGATATTAGAGGCTTTGGAGAGAAAGTCAGAGAGGCCAGACTGAGATAGTTTGGACATGTCCAGAGGAGAAAGAGTGACTATATTGGGAGAAGGATGCTGAGCCTTGAACTGCCAGGCAGGAGACCGAGAGGAAGACCCAAGAGGAGGTTTATGGATGTGGTCAAAGAGGACATGAAGGTAGCTGGTGTGAGAGAAGAGGATGCACAGAACTGGGTTAGATGGAGGACACTGATTCGCTGTGGCGAAAAGCCAAAAGTAAAAGAAGAAGATACAACTATACGCATTCAGAACCCAGATCTAGGGACAATTGAGGGTGTTCAATCAGCCTGCCATGCATGTTTTTGGAATGTGGGAGGAAACTGGAGGTCCTGGAGAAAACCGACGCAGCTGCGGGATGAACCTCATATCTTTGTAAACATTTCCCATAACTTTCAAATTGATATGTTTATTGACATCCTATCATTCTTGTGGCTCCAGGTTCACGTGGGCACCTCCAATCAAGAGCAGAGAGTTGTGGGATATCTCACATGCACCCACCTCCATGCCATAGAAGGTAATGCTCCTGATCATGTCCTCGAGAACGTTGAAAACCGTTCTTATTTCACCCTTATTTTGTAGAGTTGAATTTTACTTTGTGATTTCCATTTCAATGTCCATGTTTGTCAAGAGTACAAATATGTTATTTGTTTCCGAGTGGGTTACCAGAACAACACATTTTCATTCCTCTATGACAGAGGGTTCTTCTGCGTTGTTCCACTGTCTGCGTTCTTTCACTGTCTGTTCCCTTGGTGACTGGCTCAAGCTGTTCAGAACATCAGAATACTATTTGAAGCTCTGGTCAATGGCTGCTTCCTTTTTACTCGAAACGTGTCTCCCACTCTTGCATGATATGTTGAGAACTTCCTACATTTCTCACAGGTCTAAATATAGCACTGCCAGGACGGTTACTCAAGATAGAACCAACGAAAGGCCCTTTGGGGGAGGAGAAGAAATGGGGCGAGGGATGAGGAACAACATGACTAAAGAGTATAAAATATATTTCAGCCCTAAAGTATGTCCTTAATTTGAAGTATGTGTCTGTGTAAGCTCTCAGTCGTACAGGAGTGGTCCATCGATGAGAAGGTTTCTTCAGCCGTCATCTGTACAAAAGTGAAGGTTTCGGACGTTTCGCCTCCTATCCAAGAGACTTCGTCAGCGAACTAAAGTCTGACTGGTCGTATCGGCCCCATTTATATATCCCTAATGTCCAGACCTAGTGGTGCCGGACACAGCTATGATAGGTCCCTACTCTCAGGTTGGGGGGGGGGGGCGCGGGACCCCCCCCTGTGGCCCCACTGATTGTTCCTACATTCCTGACTAACGATTGGCCTATTACCCCCACTCCCCCCGGTATCACCGGGGGGAGTGGGGGCCTCGTCCTCACCACTGAGACTGCTGCTGGGGTTGGGACAGATGTAAAGAGAGAAGTCACATCGTATGATGCCAAAGTTTCCTCAGGTTCCAATATGAGGTCTTTGATCCTCTCTACAAACCCTGTGGTGTTCTCTACGTGGTATTCTGTGTTACCAACCAACGGAGCTAAAATAGTTTTTAAATATTTGGCTACATTGTATGTAGAGGAGTCAATGCTACAAACAATGGGTCGGAGGGGGAACCCTTCTTTATGTATTTTTGGCAGGCCATAGATACATGGCGTGGCCTCTCCCGGGTATAATCTAAAATACATCTGTTTATCTATATGTTTACCTTTCTCTAGCTTTTGGAGACAGTCAATCATTTCTTTCTTGTATCTATTGGAAGGGTCCCTTTTTAGTTGCTCATACGTGTTAGAATCACTGATTAACCTATTTATTTTGTCTTCATAATCCAATGTGTTGAGCAGCACTGTGCATCTGCCCTTGTCTGCTGGCAAAATAGTAATATTTTTGTCTTTTTGTAGAGTAGTTAACGCCTTTCTCTCTTCTAATGTTATGTTGGACGGAGGAAGTTTGGCACTACTGAGAAGAGCTGATATTTTAATGCGTAGATCATCTGCCTCTGCATACGAAAGTTTGTTATTTTTAATAGCCGATTCAGTAGCTGTGATATAATCTATTGTAGGTATAGTTTTAGGAGTCACTGAGAAATTTAAACCTTTGGTAAGTACTGCCTTTTCTGTCTCTGAGAGATCTCTGTCTGACAAATTTTTGATCCAATTCTCCCTTGCAAACTGTTCATACCTAATTTTACGCGTTTACCAGTAGCTGAGATTGTTTCAGTAAAAGTAATTTTTGAAATTTACCCTTTTGTCTCTCTTTGGTTTTGCTGTGGTGCCTCATATAACCGGATTTAGTAAATTCACACACTTCCTGATAGATTTTGTGGGTAAGATTAGTTTGTAATCGCTGATAATAAGTTTCTATTTCTGACTGTTTGTTTTTTATCTCTATGTTAAGTCTCCTAATTCGCAAATTTAGAATTTTCCTAGTATAATTTTGTTGCATTTTGTCGGCTAAGTATCCGGGTTCCAGGGGTGCTTGCTTCAAGCATTTAGGAATTAACCGGCTCTGTCTACATCTAAGATTGAATCTGAGGTGGTTCTAAAAAAACCTAGACACTGGTTTAGATATGTGGACGATACTTTTGTCATAATTAAGAAACAAGAAATTCAATCCTTCACAGATCATCTCAACTCTGTAGACTTCAACATTAAATTTACTCGTGAGGACATTCAAGAGAACCAACTAGCCTTCTTGGATTGTAAAGTAATTATAAAAGAGGACAGAGCGCTAAAAACAGAAGTCTTTAGGAAGGCTACGCACACTGACCAATACTTACTTTTTGACTCTAACCACCCTTTACAACATAAACTAGGAGTTATCAGAACCCTCCAGCATAGGGCTAAACTAATACCAACTAGCACTGAAGGTAGAGAAAAGGAGTCAAAACATATCAGGAGAGCACTCACTAACTGTGGGTACCCTCAGTGGTCATTCAACAAATGTCAGAAAGAAAGAATAGCGAACGAAACCAATAATTCTCAAGATTCTAAAAGGAGAGGAGTAGCAGTACCGTACATTGCAGGAGTTTCTGAAAAATTACAAAGAGTCCTTTGGCAACATAAAATTCCTACTTATTTCAAACCGATAAACACGTTAAGGCAAAAATTAGTGCATCCAAAAGATAGGCTACCAAATGAAAAACAAAGTAATGTAGTTTATTCCATACATTGTAAGAATGAAAATTGTAAAGAGCAGTACATTGGGGAGACTCAACAAATTCTCAAAAAAAGACTTTATCAACATCGCAGGGATAATACTAGTGGGCCTCAATCGGCAGTACATTTGCACCTAAAAGCTACTAACCACTCATTTGACGACAATGAGGTTAAAATCTTAGCGAAAGAACATAGATGGTTTGAAAGGGGGGTAAAAGAGGCGATTCTTATAAAACAACAAAATCCTTCATTAAACCGGTCTGGTGGTGTGAGGTTCAATTTGGATCGTTCATACAATAGCCTGCTCAGGCAAAACAGGTTAGGCAACTTTCGCAATGCTGATGAGGGTCGTTATGCTGATGAGGTGATACCGGGGGGAGTGGGGGTAATAGGCCAATCGTTAGTCAGGAATGTAGGAACAATCAGTGGGGCCACAGGGGGGGGTCCCGCGCCCCCCCCCCCCCAACCTGAGAGTAGGGACCTATCATAGCTGTGTCCGGCACCACTAGGTCTGGACATTAGGGATATATAAATGGGGCCGATACGACCAGTCAGACTTTAGTTCGCTGACGAAGTCTCTTGGATAGGAGGCGAAACGTCCGAAACCTTCACTTTTGTACAGATGACGGCTGAAGAAACCTTCTCATCGTTTGAAGTATGTGGGCACTCAAATAGCAAATGTTCATGTTATACTAAATCATCCATCATATTTTCTACTGTTAATTGTGTTCAGGGTTAAAATGGCTGTTCTCCTAGAGGGGGATGCGAGGAGTGGATTGGACTAGTTAGCAGTCAGCAAGTTAGCAATTTCTCCAATATGAGATTAATAATGGATATCTCATCTCTCATGTCATGCAACGAAATGAATAACGAGACAACTAAGTACGCTGAAATAGCTGTTTTTGCCAAACCATGCTCAGAGGCACTTCCTTACCTGTGTGCCATTTCAGACTGAACTGTCGCTGACCATGTTGCAGCACTTTAATGCAATTCAATCAATGAAAATGGGCACTGATGGTTTGTCTCAAAACAATGCATAACTGTTGTGTGTCTGTTTTTTAACCACCAACTGACTTCAGCAAAGAAGCAGAGTAGACAGACATTGGACTGATCAGTTGTGTTACGTTTTACACAGCTTGTTGATTTCAAGTTTTGCGCACCTTTGTTGCACCTTGCTTTTTGATATCCCTTTAAATGGATGATACAGATTTTTTTTTTTTTAGCACTCCCCACCTTTTTTGTTTGTGTCAAAGAAAGAACAGACCCAGAGATACAGCTATGGTCATGGGAAATTGGATTGGATTGGATTGGATATGCCTTTATTAGTCTCACAGTGGAGAAATTTACATTTCACAGCAGCAAAGGGATGAAAGGAATGAAAGTAGAAAAACAAAATACATGAGCTGCTGGAAATTGGCCACAACGTCAGCGTGGAAATCTGCTCAGTTGTAAGGGTATCATAGTATTATAAGCCCCCAACCAAATTACATACAAACGATAAAGAGCTGCCCTCATATATAAAACAGGATGCATTAAGATCTGCAGAGGAAAAAAATAAACTATATATACAACTATTATGTACTATATACTCCACAACTTACTTAAATGATGTACTTCATGTCCTGTTGAGTGCCTCAAAACGTCTGCCCCTTATTTCTGTCTGCCTGGCAGGTAACATCAGGCATACATTGCACCTCTAATGCCTAAATCCTCAGGAAGCTATGCATTTCAAATGCATGGCTAATATTGGTCTAACCTGGGGGTCTGCAACCCAAAACGTTATTCCATATTAGAATAAAAAAATAAAGCCGCAAAAAAAAACATACCATGATATAAGCCTTATAATGAAGGCAACACATTCTTCTTCTTCTTTTCCTTTCGGCTTTTCCCTTCAGGGGTCGCCACAGAGAATCAATGTCCTCCATCTATCCCGGTTTTGCGCATCCTCTTCTCTCACACCAGCTACCTTCATGTCCTCTTGGACCACATCCATAAACCTCCTCTTCGGTCTTCCTCTCAGTCTCCTGCCTGGCAGTTCAAGACTCAGCATCCTTCTCCCGATATAGTCACTCTCTCTCCTCTGGACATCTGGTCCAAACCATCTCAGTCTGACTTTCTCTCCAAAGCCTCTAATATGAGTTGTCCCTCTAATGTACTCATTCCTGATCCTATCCAACCTGGTCATTCCCCTAAGAAAACCTCAACATCTTCAGCTCTGCTACCTCCTGCTCTGCTTCTTGTCTTTTCTTCTGTGGCACTGTCTCCAGTCCAAACATCATGGCTGGTCTCACCACTGTTTTATACACTTTTCCTTTCATCCTAGCTGAAACCCTTCTATCACACATCACACCTGACATTTTTCTCCAGCCGCTCCAGCCTGCCTGGACACGCTTCTTCACCTCTTTTCCACACTCTCCATTGCTCTGGACAGTTGACCCCAAGTACTTAAAATCCTCCACCTTCTTTATCTCTTCTCCCTGTAGCATCACTCTTGCACTTGGATCCCTCTCATTCACACACATATATTCCGTCTTGCTGCGACTGATCTTCATTCCTTTGCTTTCCAGGGCATATCTCCACAGCTCTAGTTTCTCCGCCACCTGTTCCCTGTTCTCGCTACAGGTCACAATGTCATCTGCAAACATCACGGTCCAAGGAGATTCTTGTCTAATATCGTCTGTCAGCCTGTCCATCACCATAGCAAACAAGAAGGGGCTCAGAGCTGACCCCTGGTGGAGTCCCACCTCCACCTTGAATTCCTCCGTCATACCGACAGCACACCTCACAACTGTCTTACAGTCATGATACATGTCTTGCACCGCTCTGACATACTTTTCGGTCACTCCAGACTTCCTCATGCAATGCCACAGCTCTTCTCTGGGCACCCTGTCGTACGCTTTCTCCAGATCTACAAAAGACACAATGCAATTCCTTCTGACCTTCTCTGTACTTCTCTATCAGCATTCTTAAAGCAAACATTGCATCTGTCATACTCTTTTTTTGGCATGAAGCCATACTGCTGCTCACAAATGTTCACTTCCGCTTTTAGTCTAGCTTCAACTACTCTTTCCCAGAGTTTCATTGTATGGCTCATCAACTTTATTCCTCTATAATTAGTACAACTCTGCACATCTCCTTTGTTCTTAAAAATGGGCACGAGTACAGTCAGGAACACCACCGCTACCTCTCCAAGACACTTCCATACCTCGATTGGTAAATCATCAGGCCCGAGTGCCTTTCCCCCCTTCATCCTCTTCAGCGCCCTCCTCACTTCATCCTTGCTAATGCTTGCTACGTCTTGGTCCACAACAGTCACGTCTTCTACTCTTTGTTCCTTCTCATTTTCCTCATTCATCAATTCTTCAAAGTACTCTTTCCATCTTGCCATCACACTACTGGCACCTGTTAATACATTGCCATCTCTATCCTTAATCACCCGAACCTGCTGCAGGTCCTTACCGTCTTTGTCTCTCTGTCTCGCCAGCCTGTAAAGATCAGTCTCACCTTCCTTGCTGTCCAGCCTAGCATACAAGTCATCATAGGCCTCTTGTTTGGCCTTTGCCACCTTTACTTTAACCGTGCGCTGCATCTCCTTGCACTGCTGTCTACTCTCGTCCGTCCTCTCAGTGTCCCACTTCTTCTTTGCTAACCTCTTTCTCTGTATACACTCCTGCACCTCCCCATTCCACCACCAAGTCTCCTTATCTACCTTTCTTCCACTCGATACACCAAGTACTTTCCCACCTGTGTCTCTGATTATGTTCGCTGTAGTTTGCCAGTCATCTGGAAGGACCTCTTGCCCACCCAGTGCTTGTCTTACCTCCTTCCTAAATGTCGCGCAACACTCTTCCTTTTTCAACTTCCACCATTTTGTCCTCACTTCAGCCACAGCCTCACTTCAGCCACAAAGGCAACACATTATGTATGTATCAATTTAAGCTATATTAGCTTACTATTAAAATGCATATGTTGGCTACATATGTCGGTTTCTTCAGCCGTCATCTGTACTTTCTTTTTCGCTCCTCATCCAGAGAGCTTTGTCACCGAACTAAAGTTGTGCGCGTAACCTTGGCCTTATACAGTATATTGCCCTGATGGACAGAGGTGGCGGTGTCATACCTCCGCTCTAATAAATCCCCGCCCTAAACTTGGGGGAGCAGTAGATTACTCCCTGAAGCCAATCTGATTACCTCTTTTTTCCTATCGGATTACCTGTAATGTTTTATACTCGGCACTGATTGCCTCATTAGCACTGGTATCACCTCATTAGCATGACTAAACCGACATGGTAACAACCTAAGAAGTCTGTTGCAAGCACGGTCTAAATTAAACCTTTAAAGGACAACCGACGTCTCCGGACAAGTTGTGTCCATAATTTGTCAAATGGCTTCAAATGACTTCTACTGAGCGTATTTCACAAAGGTTCCACCGCATAGAGCTAGATTTTACCTTTTAAGACTCGACTCGGCTTTTAAGACCCGAATCTGAAGCCATTGTTTTGATTCTCGAGCAAGGCAAGACGTTTTGGCGTGACACCACGGAGAAGGGGGCGGGACCTTCTGAAACTGCCCACTTCCGGTTTCAATTTCAAGTAGTTTCTGGACACTTGAAGTCATTTTTATTGGAGTTTTGCATTTGACTAAAAGTATCATACTGCGTGTTTTGTGTACTTTAGAGGCTATAAAACGTTTTTCTGATGCCAGTTAGGAAACAAAAAAGTGATGTCGATGTTGTCCTTTAACCACCATAGCAATTTAGTAAAGGCTTTTGCTGTTTTACAAAAAATGTTTATTTTACTCCTTTTCAACCATCTATTTTCTTTAGTAAGATTTTAACTTCAGTGTCATCAAATGAGTAGTTGCTAGATTTTAGGTGCAGATGTACTGCAGATTGAGGCCCGCGAGCATTGTCCCTACGATGTTGATAAAATCTTTTTTTGAGCATTTGTTTAGTTTCCCCAATGTATTGCTCTTTACAGTCTTCATTTTACAATGTCATTCTACATGTTACAATGTATTGAATAAACTCCATGACTTTGATTGACCCAGTACCGAATAAACCATGCCATAATGAGAAACCGCCATAACAGCCGCTAAAGATATGGGACACACTTACAGCATGTTAATTGTCATAATTTACACGTAGCATTTAAATATGCGGTCCTTCAAGTTCCTATTCTTTGCCAGTACCCACGGTGAATTGTACGTGAAATGCAGGTCTGTTTCCATTTTCTTGGCATCTATTCCAGAAAATAGAAATGTGTGCCGCAGGTTATGACACAAATCCTTAGCGACGCCAATGTTGAAATGTAAGATTGATTTGATACATTTTTCCAGCATTAAAAAATGTGAAGAATGCTTGTGTCATGTTTGTCGACCTATCTACCTATTTTTTAGATGAAAGTGACATGGTTGGTTGTGTTAACATTTTGCTGAGGTCATAACAACCAGTCTTTGTACATGTTTTAGTGTCAAACTGCGTCAGGTAGTTAACGTTGATGACACCTTTACTTCTCTATATTTTTGGCCAGGTGATTCATCCGTTCGATGTGAACAGCTGGACTTGTTACTTCAATGGGGCGTGGAGTTCCGCCAAGCTTCAGCACAACATTCTGGAGGGGAGAAAGTTCTTGAAGAGCTCGTAGCCTTTGATGTCGTTCTGGGTGACCTCAACTTTGACAACTGCTCTTCAGGTATGAATTCAGGTTTAAATCAAACCATTTCATGAAAGACCCTGCCTTTTACTGTAAGTGTGTGTGCGTGTGCGTGTGCGTGTGTGTGTGTGTGTGTGTGTGTGTGTGTGTGTGTGTGTGTGCGCGTGTGCGTGTGTGTGTGTGTGTGTGTGTGTGTGTGTGTGTGTGTGTGTGTGTGTGTGTGTGTGTGTGTGTGTGTGTGTGTGTGTGTGTGTGTGTTTATCTTTATCTTTAGCGTGGCTCAGTTGGTTGAATCCACTTTGGGAAATATGAGCACATAACGGCATCGAGTGTGAGTCCTTGGACAAGACCCTTCACGCTAATGCCTACCTCATACAATCATGAAACATAAGAAAATAAATACCATGGCAACTCTGATGTCACACAGCCACACAAAGTCTGCATCAAGTGGTGGGAACCAGAGATTCCATGGTGAAGTACGACCTGGAAGTTTCATGGAAATTGTGAATGCAGCACTGAAGGCATTCCTACTGTAACGATCATAGAAATCAATGAGTTGATATACAGAATCAGAATCAGAATACCTTTATTCGTCCCGCAATGGGGAAATTTGCAGTCCACAGCAGCAATTGAAGAGGGATGGGGATGGATACGCTTCTGCATTCGTGATCTTCAAGCTATACCCAAGCATAGACATGCTTGGGTATAGCGTGAAGATGGGTAAACATAAGAACAACCATAGGAACCATGAGATGTGTTACCCACCATGGAAATAAAGATCAAAATCGAGGAAAGATGTGATTTAATTGACGGAGGGGAGATGTGAAGAAAAGGCCAATACCTGAGAGGTACATCCAGATTACCATACCTGAAGCACTCAAAACTGCCAAACAAAGTCTCCAGGCCTTGTCCAGTCGCCTAAAGAGGTAGACAAAAAAAGAATGAGGCCAGACGAATAAACAGGCTATTTGCAACACAACTTGCAAAACAATGCTACAGTTCTAACAGCCGAGTAGACGCGCCAAGACTGGAAACTGAAAGGGACTGGAAGGGCATATGGGATAAGGAGGTCAAACATTACAGCTGTGCACAATGGCTCGTGACTCAGAGAGAGGAGCACAGTAACCTCTCTGAACAGAAACAGGTTACCAAAACAGTGGCAGGCATCCAGAAAAGAGTCCACACCTACTGGGTAAAGAAACTCACAGCACTCCATGACTGCGTAGGAGCAGAAATTAACCCGTTGCGGAGAATGGGACTCAGCCAGGATGGCTCACCGAAAGGGGAATGATCCTAACCATGATGGGTGCAGTCCTATCAAACTATGGTCTCATAGAACCTGTTGCTCAACAACATGGAAGCTCGTGTCAGGCATCATTGGAGCTAAGATAAGTTTACACATTGATCAATACATGAGTGAAGCACAGATGGGCAAAACATCAGCTACCGGTTGACAGAAAAGTCGCGGACAAGCCTGCAGGGGCCGACACGCCAACCTGTGCACAGCCCGGATTGAAAAAGCCTGTTTCTTGATGCCACATATATGGATTGTTGCCTCCATTACAAAATCGATGATATGGAAAACCACAATTGAAGCAAATGACAAGCCACTTACCCAAGTGTCCATCAAATGCAGCATGATGAGACTAATAAAGGCAAATCCAATCCAATCCAATCCAATGAACCTAGGTGATGCACTTTTCTTACATCTGTTCTGCATAGGACTGAACCCCTGAAGTTACGTAATCGCCTCAAAAATAGAGCTACGACCAGACACCTCCTCTACATGGATGACCTAAAGCAGTATCCTAAGAGCGAAAGGAACACAGTCTCCCTGATCCACACAACCAGGATCTACCGGAGTGACACAGGGATGTCATTCGGCCTTGAGAAATGTTGGAGACGAAGATAGGCGAGGTAGTTAACACTGAAGGGGTCTCACTCCCTGAAGGAACAATTGCAGACATTGAAACAAAGTGCTAACATGGACAAAAGGCAAATGCTTCCACTTTTCCACTGCACGAGGGCGTGCAGTGGAAAAGCATTCCCAGAGGTCTGATAACCGCTCTATCAGCACCCGCTGCAAGGAAAACCAAAACTCAGAACAAATTCGGTAATGGTGCTCCACATCACACTTTTCAATTCCCAAATAAATAAAAAAAATGGCAGTGAATGAGTGAATAGGTTTATGTTCCTGAGGGGTTTTCATGGAATATTTTGGCCTTCAGTTTTTCAGAAATATTTTTTTTTTACTCAATATATGAAAACCAGCATAAAACGCCATATTTTCCATTTATAATCATTGTGCCAAAAACGCAAAATTCTGGCAAAATTGAGAACAAAATTCCACCTTGCAAATTAATTTTAACAGAATGTTGAAATGAGGACTTGAAACCATGCTTTGTTGACCAACTTTGTCAAACCATGCATGTGCTGCGCAAGACTCGCTCACAAAATAGCTACAAGTACCTCGTTTTACCGCAAGACAACCGCAACCACGAACAGGCAACAAGGAAAATAGCTATGGCCCAATACCTCCAGCGGGTGAGGTAAGTTCTAAGAAGCCAGCCCAATGGCAAGAACAAGACCCAGGCAATAAACAGCTATGCCCTGCCAGTGATCAGGTGGCCAAAGGAAGAGATTCAGAGCACGGATGTTAAGACCCGAAGGCTCCTAACCATGCATGGAGGATTCCATCCCAAATCCAGGACCCTCAGACTGTACAGATGTCGTAAGGAAGTCGGCCGGGGACTAGTTAAAGTGAGAGCCACTATCCAGGATGCAATTTCTAATCTGAAAAATATCAAAGAGAAAGCTCAAATGGATGACATACTCAGAGAATGTTTCAAATAATGGGGAACACAGGACCTCATCCTGTGTACTGGATGAGGGACCGTCATCAGACGACAAGCCCTTACACGGGATGTACCACGGGACCATAACTGAAGTTGCTGATCTCAAGAAGTCCTATCAGTGGCTAGAGAGGGCTGCCCTAAAGAACAGCTCAGAGCTACTCCTCTTGGCTGCAGGCCCTGAGCGCCAGAGCCGTGGCAGCACATATATATGACACCAAATAATACTCAAGGTGTAGGTTGTGCATGAGCCACCTGAGATGATCCAACACATGACTGCCAGGTGTAGGATGCTGGCAGGGAAAGCCTAAATGGAGCGCCGCAACCAAGTGGCTGGGATAGTCTATCAAAACATCTCTGTGGAGTATGGAATGGAAACCCCAAGGTCAAAATGGGAGATCCTGTGTGACTTCCAGATACATACTGACAATATCGGAATGGTAAACTAACCAGATATTGTGGTCAAACATAAAGGGCAGAGAAAAGCCGTTGTAATTGATGTAGTGGTCCCAAGTGATGAAAACATCACAAAGAAGGATCATAAGAAACTCGAGAAATACTAAGGGCTCTGGAGGGAGCCTGGAAGGTAAAGGTGACAGTCGTGCCTGTGGCGCACTGTGGTGTGTGGACTTGAGTTAGCAACCCCGAAATAGATGAGCGGTTGCAAGAGATCCAGGGAACAATATAGGACATCTCAGTCCAGAAAACGGCAAGAATACTGCGCAGTACCCCTAAGCTTACAGAACCCGCCCGCCCTGAATGGGGGACGGACACCACCCAAGGGGTGGTAGGCTGAATGGTCACACCAAATTGTCCGTCGGTGAGCCCTAAATGGTTGTTCATTTCTGTGTACCATCTGGTTCAAGGTGTCCCACACTTACTGCCGGAAGATAGCTGTGATTAGGCTCCAGCACCCCTCGCGATCCTTCTCAGGATCTATGTATCGGAAAATGGATGGAAGGAATTTTCAATAGTGCACAGAATGGAGGTTTGCTGACTTATTCAAATAAGTTGATGATTCGAGAATTTCATCATAAGATTAGAAAATCTTCAAAGTGGAGAAATTCAGAGCAGCTAAGTTATGAAAGGAAAAGCGAAGGAAAAACATGTTGAAGAACAAAATTTGGGAGCTTGTTTTATGCCAACCACGCTTGCCACACCATCTTGAAGTCAAAATAGCAAAATAACACAACACAACACAACACAACACATAGACACATACAGTTACTGAATCTTGATCGAGTTTCTGCATATTCTTTGTTGTATAAAACAGTTGTAGACAAAAGAGGAGACTACCAAAGCATCCTTTTCACCAGTCGTTAAGGGATGTCATGCTGAAATCGTGCACACGTCTGCTACAAGCTACGTTTTGAAAGCAAACACAAAGCTGTAGCATCCATTGACAAAAAGAGATCCGATTCAATTCTAAGCCGCAACTCCCAGTTCCACATATGCATTGGCATTCGGCACTGACGCTCTTTTCTTCTCGTCGTCGGCTCCTCAAGCCATGAATCCATAATGCTGCAGACCACCAACAGCACCAACTTCTCTGCTGTACAAAGCGGAGCTGTGAAAAATGCTGGCCATTACAGGTGCAAAAAACACAAAGGCCCCCCTGACAGTGAAATGGCACCAAAAAATACAGTGCCGGTACACCCGAGCTGCTGAAAAGGTGCAACCACCAAGCACAGTCTCCACCTTGATGAATGTCGTGGCCAACAAATGCTGAAAAATAATCCACTCCCAGTCCACACAATGCAACAGCAACACAAAGTAACAAAACAATACACAAACATAACAAAATAAACAACAACAACAAAGCAAGAGTCATGAGAGCACTTGCAGACGACTGCCTCCTCAGGCGCCTTTTAGGACAAGGGAAAGTTGTTTCAATATCTGTTGGCTTTGACGTGAAGCGTTCAAACATCCGTTCTGGAGAAATGGCGCTGGAGAAGGATGAGATACATCCGAGGAAGACTTTTTTTCTGCCCATTTGAGACTAACTGCAGACTCCCGGTGGGAACGGAGGCACCACCGTTTTTCCAGTGACCAGATGTCATATAAGAAGAAAGAAATGATTCAATGAATGCTTCAACAGCTACTGTCACAGGCTGCACTTTTTCGTCACCGAAAATATCATCTCTGTAGTCCTTTTTGAGGTCGGACTCCCACTTCAAGTCAATCTAAACATGTATGTGTAATGTTTTTTTTTTCACCCAGAGGACAAGTTGGAGCAACAACATGCACTTTTTTCTATATACAAGGACCCATGTCGCCAGGGACCAGGAGAGGACAAACCGTGGGCTCTGGGTAACATACATGCATGCGCAAACACACGCACTCACTCACTCTCTCACACACACACACACGGGCGGACACACACGCACACAGATTTCAAGTGGTGTTTGATCGAAGCAATGCAAATCTGTCTCTTTGGTTGAATTG
Organism: Hippocampus bargibanti; assembly: GCF_051943395.1. NCBI lineage: Eukaryota > Metazoa > Chordata > Actinopteri > Syngnathiformes > Syngnathidae > Hippocampus > Hippocampus bargibanti. The sequence goes on along the minus strand of NC_142738.1, from coordinate 32,105,284 downwards.
CTCCCACATCTGAAACTAAAATCCATCTCATCTAGTGATGGTGCCTTGGCGTTTGTTGCGTAGTAACCAAAGGATTTGGTCTGAAAAGGAAGTGTTATTGAGGCAAATATTCAGAAATTTGTCTTTCTCCCCTGAGGACTTTGGAGTTATAATATTGTGTGATAGACAAGCACAAATCAGTATTCAATTCATGCATTCATTCATTCATTCATTCATTCGCAAAGTCTTCTTCTTTTCCTTTGGGCTTTTCCCTTCAGGGGTCGCCACAGCGAATCAGTGTCCTCCATCTAACCCAGTTTTGTGCATCCTCTTCTCTCACACCAGCTACCTTCATGTCCTCTTTGACCACATCCATCAACCTCCTCTTAGGTCTTCCTCTCTGTCTCCTGCTAAGCAGTTCAAGCTTCAGCATCCTTCTTCCCTCTTAGTCCCTCTCTCTCCTCTGGACATCTGGTCCAAACCATCTCAGTCTGACTTTCTCTCCAAAGCCTCAAATATGAGTTGTTCCTCTCATGTACTCATTCCTGATCTTATCCAACCTGGTCACTCCCAAAGAAAAGCTCAACATCTTCAGCTCTGTGACCTCCAGCTCTGCTTCCTGTCTTTTCTTCAGTGGCACCGTCTCCAGTCCAAACATCATGGCTGGTTTCACCACCGTTTTATACACCTTTCCTTTCATCCTAGCTGAAAGCCTTCTATGACACATCACACCTGACATTTTTCTCCAGCCGCTCCAGCCTGCCTGGACACGCTTCTTCACCTCTTTTCCACACTCTCCGTTGCTCTGCAGAGTTGACCCCAAGTACTTAAAATCCTCTACCTTCTTGATCTCTTCTCCCTGTAACATCGCTCTTGTACTTGGGACCCTCTCATTCACACACATATTCATTTGCCGAGTGGGGTCCACAAATCCAGTTGTTTTTTTAATCCTGCCTCTCCGCATGATGGTTGCAAGTGTGATAGAGGCGATCTCAGCTCACTTTGTTCTGGCGGGGGTAAGCGTTGGACCTGTTGCCAGCCAGGTACACGGAGACTAAGAAAAGACATTCCCACACACCTTCACACCTTTCAGCAACCAAAAATCTTGAAATTAACTACCAAGCAGGTGTTAAGGATAGAGAAGAAAGCCAAAGAATCCTCAATAGGCAACACAGGGTGAGCATGAAGATTCCACAGCGAGAATTAGCAATGAAAATTCAAGCAAACCACCAACCACCATGCTGCCAATGTTATTGCAACATTATTGCCCACATTGTAAAATGAACATGAGTATCAGGAAATATGGTCAGTGACGGTTTTTCAAAACAACGCCAGACTGTTCTGAGTATGTTTTGGGAGCTTCTAAAAATACAAAAGTAAATGCAGAACAGACCCAGAGATACAGCTGTGGAAAACAGCGATATATTTACATGCTTCTTCTCAATTGTAAGGGTATCATAGTATTCCCCAACCTATCTAATAAATCCATACCACATACAACGGAAAAAAAGAACAGGATGCGTTCAGTCCTGGTGAGGAATAAATAAATAAATAAATAAAACAACTATTCACACACTTAGCAATATCAGGCACAAGTGTTGTTTTGTTTGTTTTTGTCTGCTTGGCAGGGAGGATCAGACATACATTGCACCTCGCGTACCCAAATGTTAAGGAATCGGCGCAGTTCAAATGCGTTGCTAATATTGACCAAACCAAGGGGTCGGCAACCCAAAATATTCAAGAGCCAAAAAATAAATACATTTGTCTGAAACTGCAAAAAAAGTCTTATATTAGCCTTACAATGAAGGCAACACGTGCTATCCGGATCAATATGAGCTGTATTAGCCGTACAATCAATATTTAGGTTCAAACAGAAATCGCTGGTTAATAAGAACAAGGATAAATAATACAAAAGAGCACTAGCAAAGACAAAGAAATAGACAATCTGTGAATATAAATGAAACGATGTGAGTCCTATTTCACAAAACAAACAAAAAATCAAAGAAAAAATGTCAATACTTAAAGGCGAGAGACCATACATGTTATGTCTCACGATTTGGTCGACAGACAGTTCATTTGTAACGTGAAATAAAAGAAATTGTAAAAAAAAAAAATTATGATTTCTGAAAATTAACATGTACTATTAGAGACCAAAATCATAAATGATGAATTCGAGAGATGAAACATGAAGAGCAAACAAGGTCAACACTCCAACACAGACTTCAATCCATGTCTTATCTTGATGACATAGCAGCTAGGTTTCAAACCTGCACGCTGGCGGGAAAGCTCTCTTCTCCCCCCTGCTGGAGACATCAGGACCATGACAAGAAAGTTCATGCAAGAACAAGTGCAGATGATGAGCAAGATGAAACAATGTTAGCAAATTACACTGTGTCATTTTTGTCGGTCATTTTGTGGAGTAAAAAAAAAAATAATCCAAATACAAAAACTGTCTGACAGTGCGCAAAGAGCATGTATACTAATGTACTGTGATGTGTTTCTTCACTACCATTGAAAAGGTACATTGCTGGATCCCAGTGGCCTTTATGATGAGGAGGTCAGTTCACCGGAAAGTTTACAAAAGTAAGTCGTTGATTTTGTCATGTTTTTGGCACAATGGCAATGTTTTGGCCCGCGACAAAACGTTATCTGATCGTACCATTAAGTACTGTATTATACCATAAATTACTCCAGAGTAACCTCGGAGCAATGAGGTTAAAATTGTAGCAAAAGAACATTGGTGCTTTGAAAGGGGAGTCAAAGAAGCTATTTTCATAAAACAGCTAAATCCTTCACTAAAGCGCCATGGGGTGAGGTTCAATTTGGATCGTTCGTACAACAGACGTCTTAGGCAACGTAGGCTTAGTTATTCTGATGAAGTGATACCAGAGCAAATGGGGCAATCAGGCCAGTTGAAGACCTCATACTCAGGCAGGACAATAGAAGTAATCAGTGTAGCCGCAGGGAGTAATCCTCTGCTCTCCCAAACCTGAGAGCAGGGACCAATCATAGCAAAGTCTGACACCGCCACGTCTGGACAGTAGAATCAGAATCAGAAAACCTTTATTCGTCCCACAATGGGGACATTTGCAGTCCACAGCAGCAATTTGAAAGAGGGGTGGGGTGGGCTTGGGTGAAAGGATAGACAACAAGATATTCTAAGCATAGTAAAATAAAAATGTCAAATGTATACTGTAAATGTTTTTTTCATAAAAAAACTGTACACAGTGCAAGTATCAGTAAAAGTATCAGAATCAGAATCATCTTTATTGCCAAGTATGTAGAACACACAAGGAATTTGTTTCCGGTAGAACACGTTGCACTAGTATCGTTGTCAAAAAAAAAACTGCTAAGTTGCACTATACAGTTCCATTTTGGCTACTGTTGAAAGACTTCAAAGAGTTAATGGCTTGGGGGAAGAAGCTGTTTAAATGTCTGCTGGATTTGGTGCGCATGGATCGTATTTACAGCACATAAAGTGTCCAGTTTTTTATTTCACACGTAATTAGTGAGAATTGCGAAGTTGGGATATATATAGGGCCACAACTACCAGCAAAAGACTTTAGTTCGCTGACAAAGCCTCTTGGATAAGAAGCGAAACGTCCAACACCTTCAAATTTGTACAGATGATGGCTGAACGAACCTTTTCATCGACAGACAGCTAGATAATACGTATTGCCAATGAGTTGCATGGGCACTCCATTTTGGTGCCTATAATGTAGCTTCATCCTGGACGTTTGTCGTGTTCTGATGGAGCATCTTCCTCTTGAGAAAATGTTCCAACATGTTTCATGTGTGTCGTATCAACTTAGAGTGATGGAAAATGAGGAGGGGAGAAGGGAGTACTTGGTGTTTCCGCCCAGCAAAAGCCATTGCCCCTCAAAGAGCCAGAAGGGAAGAAACATCCCGCTGAAAGGCAACGGACGCCGGATTGACTACATCTTGTACCGTGACGAGGGCCTGCAACAGGATTGGAAATTGGTAGGTTTAAGAACAATATGACAGCAAAGTCAGAGTTCTGAAACATTTTCACAAACCGCACACATCTCAAAAGTAACACAGCCGTCCGTCCCTTGGTTTTAAACAATGGCGTGTTGCTTATTGTCACATGTATAAAAAGCTACCGTCGCAACACATTCACAAACTGTATTCTTCCTTTTATGCTTTGTCCTTTTACTTTTATGTCTTTGGTTTTCCATGGCGATTTGTCTCCCAAAGCAACCTCTATTTTAAGTTGCATTTTTGGCTGATGTTGAATGAAAATGGTTGCATGAAGAATTATGTCAAAAGATTTCAATTGTCTCTTGCGATGTAATTGTATCTTCAAAGAAAAAAGATCTAGAAATGCATTCATGGCACTGAAAAGAGATAGCACACAGGTTAGACACCTGGTTTTGTTAAGTCTGAAATTATTCTTTTGCATAAAATCACAATCAGAAAACCTTTATTCGTCCCAAAATGGGGAAATTTAGGGAGTCCACAGCAGCAATTTGAAAGGGGATTCTAAACATAGCCACATAAAAAATGTCAACAGTATGCTGTAAATGTGCAAAACCGTTTCATAAAAACTGTACATAGTGCAAGTATCAAGAAAGGCCTATTGATATATTGCATCAGCCCACATTTACAAATGTCCAGTTTTTGTTTTTTTTCTCACATGATTATTGAGAATTGAGAAGCCTGACAGCAGTCGGTAGGAACGAGCGGCGGTACCTCTCCTTCTTGCAGCGCGGGTGTAACAGTCTCTGGCTGAAGGAGCTACCCAGTGCTGTCAGGGCGGGCAGGAGGCGGTGGGAGGGGCTGTCCGTCATAGCTTAAGGTTAGCTAGCGTCCGTCTGTTGCCCACCTCCACCAGAAAGTCCAGCCGGCAGCCCAGGACAGAAGTGGCCCTCTTGACAAGGCGCTCCAGTCTTTTCCTGTCCCGGGTGGTGAAGCCACCACGGAGTCATAGAAAGTCTTTAGGAGAGACCCCCGAACCCCAATCTACCTTCTTTCCAGATGGGATTGTTGCCTCCTTTTGGTCATCTTAAACTGAAGACCTGGCAGGCAAAATTGACATCTGGATTATTAAATACGTCAGAAAGCTAGAAAGGTGAATCGTGTCATCTCATAACCTGCCATTTTCTCAAATTGGAAAATATGTTTGTTGTGGTCTCGCGGAGGCATGGTGACTAAATTGCATTTGTGACAATGATTCCATCTGTTTTGACTGGCCTTGGAAAACCAAATTTCCTGATTGTATTGTTCGTATAATGCCAGTACAATGGCTGTATGATGTCCACCGTGTTGAAAGAAGCTGGAAAGCATCACTGGCTATCATGTCTGACACAAAACGTCTGATACAACACTTAAGTCAAATTCCTGGCCAGCAAAGCACCTTGCAGTAAATCATCACTTTGAATATGCACACGCATTTTACATAGCCAATGTCAAATTTATGTATGCAGTATTTAAGTTACCTTTCACTGCAAGCAAAGTCCACACAGGAATGCTGAATCCAGAATTAAACACTGCCTACCTGCAGCCTGCCCTACAGAACTTTCTCCCCAACGTCATCAAATATTGTCAAGAAAATATGCCAAGTTTCTTCCTTCTGACAAAATGGCACAAATTCAAAGAAAATGACTTGTTTGGATTCTTTTTCATCCCTTTAACTGTAAAGCATCATTTATCTGGATATCTTATTTACAGGTACTTTTACTGAATGGCGTTGACAATATTTGTCAGGAAAACAGCAACTTTCAGTTGAAGCCGAATAATTAAATTGATTTAATGAATTAAAAAAAATTGTCAATTTGATTCAGGTTTATGCTCCAAAGACATTGTGTTTCAGTCTGTTTGCTCAGTGGCCTGAAGTGTGGATTGAGTTTTGGCCACCCTGATCTATTGGAACAAAAGGTTTGAACGATTCAGCATCTTGCCTTCCTTTCCTTTCCAGGATATCGAGGAGTTCAGCTTTGTCACGCAGCTGGCGGGCCTCACGGATCATCTCCCTGTGGCCATGCGATTGGCCGTCTCCACAGGGGAGGAAGACTCTTAGATTTGTCATTTGTTCTGCCATTGAAGGAGACCGGACGAGGAAAGTGAACAGATGCTGTTTCGAATGGATAAAAAGCATTTTGGAACCGCACATTTTGAGTGGACAACATGGAAAATCATCCCATTGATCCACAACATGAAAATAATCTGAAAAACAGTGTCACTGAACAACAGTGCAAACATTTTGGTACACCAAGCACACTAACACACGCAATTTGAGTGGCTGATATCATCTGGCCTCGCTACTGCCCGGCATGTGGCCAACACACCGCATATCTATCAATCTACTCCAACCCTGAATACATTGTTTCCGGTAGTTTGTGAATTAACGAGCAATTTCCATATTCACGGATGATGTGTGGGGTTAAAAATGGAAGGATTTTGCTCTTTTAATGCAAGGGTGGATTTATTCATTGATGCAAGTGACAAGTGTCCAACAGTGTCAAGTGAAAGTGCATCCTAATCCAGATTTGCACCAACATATACTGGATTACAATGTCTCTTGGTACTACAACTCTACAATGATGTGTCCAATGTTCTTTTTTGTGTGTGGGCCAGATTAATAATACAAACGCCTGCGATGAGCTTCTACACTGATCATCTGTGTCACCGAGTCATGCTCCTCTCCCACAATGCAGCTCGTCAGTTCAGTTTTCAGTCATTTACTCTACCAGTCCTCACCTTAACAAGTGTCTTCTTGAACAAGCAACAAATATAAAGATAAGAGAGGAAACAAAGCTAGTGTGATTTTTAGTGATTTGTAGGGGACCAACCCTTGTTTCATAACATTGATACGCATTTTAAGTCAACACAAGGACACATAGAACGCTTGTAGACAAGCGAAATTAAAAAGGTTTTGAAGATTTTCTGGTGGAAAATGGGATGCTTTTACAATTTGAATACAGCAACTTGGTGATACAAACTTGCATAAATTTGGATAGAAAATGACCTTGGAATACGCCCTGAAATTTACATTTAAATACAGGGCACAACTGCAATTTACCTGCACGCAGATATAAATCCATAGGGCACGGTTTACCTGACACTGCCATATATTCTCAAACAGCCATATCGTAGATCCTGGTTTACAAATGTGTGAAATGAAAAAAGGATCTTCTTTTTCTTTGGACTTTTCCCTTCACAGCGAATCAGTGTACTCCATCTTCAGAGGTTTGATTCGCACGTTTATTTTGACCAAGCTTTTACGCCGGATGTCCTTCCTGACACAACCCTGACAAAAAGATGTGGGGTCTAAAAAAACTATCTTGAGTACTACACAATACAGTCTTATGTTTGTTTTTGTTGTTTTTTTTTTCCGAGTGGCCTATGGGATTGTGAAGTAGAAGTAGTATTTGAATCTAAAAAAAGATACACCCCTATACTTCAGCACTGCTTACATTTCGTGAAACTCACTTTTCACTCTGCAACTATAATCAGAATCAGAATTATCTTTATTGGCCAAGTTTGTAGAAAACTGCAATCATTTGTCTTGAGCAGTACAGGCTGCCTAGTAGCATCATAAAAGGGACATGACAAATTAGTCGGGAAGGGTATTCCGTACTCTAAGTGTACCGTTGTGCGGTGGTACCACCCAATGACAACTGCTAGACAATGTGCAAACTATAAACCAGAGCTAAAGTGATCTATGGTTGAATAGAATACTCTCCTCTTTTCCTTTCGGCTTTTCCCTTCAAGCGGTCACCACAGCAAATCAGTGTCCTCCATCTTTAGAGGTTTGATCCGCATGTTTGTTTTGGCCAAGCTTTTACGTCGGATGCCCTTCCTGACAACTAGTGTATAATATTTGTTCTGTTGGGACCGAAAAATCATTGAAGCATCTTAAAGTGACCAGTACTTGTAGTGGTAGTGGTACCAATCTGGCTTCTGCCCCCGCCACAGTACTGAATCGGCTCTCATAAAAATCACGAATGATCTTTTGATGGCACCCTCTCCATCCTCATCCTTCTCGACCTGACCGCGGCTTTTGACACCATGTCCCACCACATCCTGCTCGACAGACTTTCCACCCGAGGCGCAACGCACACCCCACTTTGCTGGTTTCGCTCCTATCTCTCTGATTGCTCACAATTTATCCAAATCAACTCCTTCACCTCACGGTCCTCTCCTGTGTCGTGTGGTGTGCCCCAAGGGTCTCTCCTAGGGCCCCTTCTCTTTATTACCTACCTTCTTTTCCGCAATTTTGTCATTCACTTTCACTGCTTCGCGGATGACACCCAACTTTACCTCTCCAGCAAACCCAACGCCTCTCTTCCACCTTCATTCCCTCTCACTTTGCCTCTCAGAAATTCAATCCTGGCTTTCCCATAACTTTCTCAAGCTTAACAGCGAAAAAACTGAACTTCTTCTTGTCGGTACCAAATCCACCCTCCACAAAACAAACAGTTTCTCCCTCACCATTGACAATTCTACCGTGTCCCCCTCCCCTCAGGTCAAGAGTCTGGGTGTCATCCTCGATAGCTCACTATCTTTCCACTCCCATATAAATAACACAACTCGGTCTGCTTATTTCCACCTCCGTAATATCAATCTTCTCCGTCCCTCGCTCACCCCTCACTCCGCTGCTATCCTTATCCACAGTCTCGTCACCTCCCGCATCGATTATTGTCACTCACTTCTCTTCGGTGTCAATCAGAAATTTCTCCATAAACTCCAACTGGTCCAAAATTCTCCAGCCCGGATCATCACTAGAACCCCCTCCCCTCCTTTCACCACAGCACCCCTGTCCTCCAGCAACTCCACTGGCTACCTGTTAAACATCGAATCAAATTCAAAATACTTGTGTTTACTTTCAAAGCCATCCATAACCTTGCCCCTCCCTATCTGTCTGACCTGACCTTCAAATCTCCGTTCCCTCTCGGTCCCTCAGATCCTCATCCTCCCTTCACCTCTATGTGCCCTCTGCCCGTCTCACCACGATGGGGTGCAGAGCTTTCAGCCGCTCTGCTCCCAAACTCTGGAATTCACTTCCGCCCAACATCCGTAATATTGACTCCCTCCCTATTTTCTCATCCCACCTCAAAAGCCATCTGTTTAAAATTGCTTTCAATGTCTAGTTCAATCTGCTATTTTATTATTTATCATTTTACTTATGGTTTTATTGTTGTGTGCTTTGTTTTTATTGTAAAGTGTCCTTGGGTATTTTGAAAGGCGCTTGAAATTAAATGTATTATTATTATAGTACTGTATAAGAGATGTGCAATTATGCAGATGTCTGACTGTTTTAAAGTGTCTGATGCTGCGGGAGATAGATCAGTGAGTACAGTGCTGGCGCTACAATGATAATAGCAGTAATTCTGTTCCACAATGTTGTCACGACACAGGTGGATTTAGTCTTCTGTTTAGGGAATTAATGCCATGAGGGAAGAACTGTTTAAGTGTCTACTGAACTTGATGTGTATGGATTTTTCGCGCCTATCTGAGTAACTGGAAAAGGTGTTAGTCAGGGTGCGGAGGGGGTGTTGGGAGCGGTAGGATTTCCATGCCCTTGTTTTGGTTCTTATGGTGTACAAGTCTTCAAGAGTGGTGCATCCTAACTACCAGTTGAAGTCGGGTTTTGTCTTTTTTTGTAGTGGCCCAAAACCAAACCGTGATGTAAGGACACAGGATTGATTCGATGGTTGCCGTGTGAAGCTGATAGAGAATAAAAGTTTTCATATTGAAAAGCTTCATGCTGTTGTATGCTTAGTTGGTCGAGTACAAGGCCCACAATGGAGGCACAGAAAATCGGGGGTCAATCTGAGATGGACAGACACAGCCTGTTCACAACTGTCATCCTGGTGTAAGAAATCTAGCCTTGGGTGGAATTTAAGACTTGGTAAACTGCCGCACAGGAATAGCCCATTCGCCAGGTTACAAATCTGTCAGTTGATGGAAAGACAACCCATTAAAATGTCTATGTTCTGTTGGTTTATGGATGTTGGTGCTTGGGACGTCCAGGGGTGTGGTATTCAAATGAAGAAGGCTGGGTTTCACTTCAATTTGCTTATACTCTCAATGAACAGCTGGACAAAGGGCTGCAAGGTCGGGCGTCGGTCAAAGAAGCGCACACAAAGTGGCTTCATGAAAACTGGGCCCCTTGTCGGCAGGAAAAGACAACCTTCCTGTGTTCGAGCCTTTGTTCACAGTGTCCGAGCGAACATCTCTGACAAAGTGTCGAAGCAACTCCTGCGATTACTCTGCACATAATCTTGCTTTTCGGCAGTGGCAAGCCGTGGATTTCATCGCTCGGCCTTCAGTAATGCTACCTCTGAATCAATCCACAGCTGCGACTGTGGTGTGAATTACTACAAGTCCACTGGAGGGTACCATTAGCCAGAAAATAACTGTCCGACCTTTCTTCATGATGTCCATCTTTTCTTGAAAAGTTTCTCTTCAAAAGGCTTGAACAGTAAATCTCCAACCAAATCCATTTCACCTCCTCCTTCAGTCATTTTGGGTCAACAAAGCCGTCATTAAATAAACACAACAATATATTAGCTTATGCAGCCAGCTACCGATAAAGTGTGCTAGCTCTGGCCAGTATGCGCTTGTCCCTAGTGGCTAGTTTGATTGACACATTTGGTGTGACAGGGCCTGTGGAACTGAGTGTGAAGGTGTCCAGGTAGATTTCTCACCCTGCTTAACAAATGATGGCAGAAATGGTATTTGTGAAATGCTTAAATACGAAAACACACATCAGGAAGTAGCACAACAGGGGAAAGCAATGACAGGAACCTGAAAGACAATTCGGAATTACTTCATAAGAATTCATGGACAAAAAATATCTGTGTGATTCCGATTTTTTATACCAGCAGAGAAGGCCTTGCATGCCCACCCCTGCTTTTCAGGTGTTATAGAAAGTGTCTCATGCAGCATTGGTGAACTACTGATAACACAAGGAGAAATATTTTTCAAATGTTATCCAACATGATCCATAACACAATGAATTTCGGCTCACAAATTGGGCTGGGCATGCAATTTCTGCTCTTTGAACAACTTGTTGAACCAATACAATGGCTTCGTAGTTTGTTGCATGACATTCGACTTTTTAAAATACCAATGTGTGTGCACATCCGACATCATTTTTCCTATTTTACAACTTCTGAACTGTTGTTTCTCCAAATGAGATTTAACATAGCGCCATGTCCATAATTGTATTGGAAACAAAACCAATGTGCTCTGATCAGATCCACTTGTACTCAAGATACTTTTTTGCTCTGCATTCGTTAAGGTCCTTTCGAGGTACACTGAAAGGTTATTTATTATTTATTATAAAAATGTACAACATGTGTTTTTCCAAAATGCTTACATTTCAGTATTACAATATTTTAATCACTTTGGAAAGATTCTAACTGTGATTATACCTGACACTCGTATGAAACCCTTCACACGTCATGGAACTGCACACGTGGACTTAATGTTGCCACCCCTCCGATACTGAAATATTAAGAAATTAAAATGTAGCCAGAAGCCAACATTGTTTTTGAATTATAGTTTGGTGCAGTGTTTCTTAACCTTTTTCGATGTACTGAACCCAACCAATATGCACATTCACCAAACCCTTCATGAGTGAACAGAAAAAAAAATCAATGACACTTTCAAGGGTTAGTATACTTTTTTTTCATCGGACGACGTCCTATCATGACAGCACCAATTGAACAAGCAGTGTCATGTGATCATCTTCAGCGAGTGGTGGCCAAGGGGCCATGTCAAAACTAATTAAGTCTTAGGCGGAAGTCTCCAGCCAATTTTGTCAATGAGTGTAAATCGGGATACCAAATAAACCTGTATCAAAGATAAATCATTGAAAAGTTTCATTGTTCAGCAGAAACCTTGTTGAATAAAGATGATTTAAACCACACATGACTGAAATTCTAATCAGAAGTCCCTCAATTGAGGCAATCGTCGTTATTGTTTTTGTTTTCTCTTTAAAAAAACAGATGTTCATCCAGGACCCAATGAAAAATACATTATTGGTTTGCATTGCATTGGTATGGCCTCGTGACTTAATACCATGGATGTAGAATCGTATTTGCGAGAATTGCCATGACTATCACAGCACCGCTCTCACAATGATGGAGAGAAGCCTGTATTCTATATCTCAACTCCACTCCACAGTGAGCCACTAACGATGGGTTCATGTTGCACTTTCCGAGCTGCATTTATTTCATGCGAAACAGCATTAGGTTTCTCATCAGACTAAAAAAGATGTTTCACTTCACTTAACTTTGTATCTTTGTCTGCTGCAATCTTTTAATGTTGCTTATTTTTAAAGATGTATGTCACTCTTTTCTACGAGGGTTTTAGTGCTTGATTTCAGTCAAGGAGCTGAGGCCTCACAGCTTTTTTTCTTGAACTGCATCTGTGTGTTTGATTGTTTTTACAATTTTGTGTACACAC